>NW_017672425.1:0-34082 GCF_001879085.1 Nicotiana attenuata | reverse complement strand
CGGGAGTACCAAGAGATCCCTCGGAAGTATTGATTGAGGAGTACCAACGAGATCCTCGGGATACCAAGAGATCCCTAGTGTGTATATTGAGGATACCAAGAGATCCCGACTATTTATCCCGCTGTGAGGGGTAATTCCTTGTAGTTTGCCTTTATCTCTGTTTCCGTTATTGCACTCTTATCCTACTGTGTAGACCCTTATTATAGACTCTCAGTTTTACTGCTTATTTACCCTGTCATATATATATATATATATATATATGCTTATCTCAGTAGGGCCCTGACCTTCCTCGTCACTACCCGACCGAGGTTAGGCTTGGCACTTACTGAGTACCGCCGGGGTGTACTCATGCCCTTCCTGCGCATGTTTTTCATGTGCAGACCCAGGTACCTCTGCACAGGCTTACCATCCTTGAGGCAGGGAGAGCTTTTGGAGACTTCGAGGTACATCTGCCGCGTCCGCAGACCGAAGAGTCTCCCTCTTTATTCTATCTTGTAGTGTTAGCCCTTCTATCAGACTGCTGATGTAGACATTCCGGAGTTAGAGCATTTACTATATTTCTTTCAGCTTGTGTTCCCGTGAGTTTCCGGGTTTTGGGATAGTGATGTAGAAGTTTGAGATATTGTGCTGTATTTGCCGAGCGGCATTCTATATACCGTTCCTTTTAGTTATTTTGGTTTTTGATTTATACTTGCGCAAGTTTCGATTTGTTTTCCGCACTTGTTAGGCTTACCTAGTCATAGGGACTAGGTGCCGTCACGACAGTTCACGGAGGGCGAACTGGGATCGTGACATCAATAATATAATGAAGGGTATTCTTAGACCATTTACAAAAGTAGAAAAATATATTGGGCCCTTTACCGGTATAACAATGACATAGTAAAAAACCAACTAATGATTCGCGTCAAATTCGGATTCTGCTTGTATAAGACTGTAGACAATTCAAACTATATGCAACCATGCACGAACCTTAAAACATGTACCGTAATATCTAAATACCCACGGGCGGCTCTAAGGCTTTGGCAAGTGAGACCATTGCCTTAGCCCCAAAATTTGAAGGCCCCAAATTTATTTTAAATTATTATTATTATTGCTATATACTATATAATTTATATAAATAATTAGTATAAAGAAAAGTATTACAATATTTTTTTGTAACTTGATTGAGGTATTTTATCCTAATAAATTTATAAATTATAATAATTTTCTTCCCTCATTAATTAGTATAGTTGCTTCACTCTTCAATTTTAGTTTTATCCTTTTTATATAGAGAATTAAGTTATATATATCGATAACATAATGAATTTCTTTTATAATATTATCTAAAACTGCATGAGCACAAAAACATTCATATACTGATATTTTTTGGTGTAATTCGACATATTATATAAGGTTATTTACAACTTATTTTAATATTCACTAATAAGTGCTACTTAATAGAATGAACTACAATTATCGTTTAAATTGATCGGAAGGAGTAAATATTTTTGACACTGTCAATGCTCATAACTTAAGCTATTGCGTTACGTATGTTTGTTTTTTCTTGTTTGTGATGATAGCCAATTCAAAATTTTCAGTTTGAGTTCTGGACCTCAACATTCGATAGTCCACCACTTTATTTTTTGTGCTCTTCTTCCTATTTTTTTTAATTTTTTTTAAATACGCTTTTTTATCTTAAATGATTATTTGTTATTGAAAAGGCAAATTCTATTGTTAGTGTCAATATTTTATAAAATAAATTTAAGCACCCCTCAATATGATTTCGCTTTAGGCCACGAGATCTCTTGAGCCGCCCATGTAAATACCTTAGGCTCGTAATTACAAATGATAAGTGTTGAGGGTATTCAGATACTATCCCTCACAAACAACTCCTTTCCTTTCATCCTTTTAATCTTGTAATTTTCTTTCGAAAGACAGATTATTTTTTGTATTGTATTACTAGTTACTAGTAGAAAAGAAGGAAGGAAAGGTATAGAAAGTCTCTGTGGACCCAACCCCATATTGAATTGCCAGCTGAAGGCCATTACAAAAGCCCCTGAAAGCCTTCAATTCATTCCCCTGCATCTCCTAAAGACTTATAACTTATTACTACCACTATTATCGCCAATTAATTTCGCCATGGCCCGACCACAACAACGATACCGAGGAGTCCGCCAGCGCCATTGGGGATCTTGGGTTTCCGAAATTCGTCATCCTTCATTGTAAAATTCTCTCTTAGTTACATTTTCTATGATCAAGTTCTATTTCATTGTTACCTTCTTTTTCAATTTGTGGTTGAATTGTACTTGTTTGGTATTTGTATAAAACAGGAAGACAAGGATATGGCTAGGAACATTTGAGACAGCAGAAGATGCTGCACGGGCATACGATGAAGCTGCAAGACTTATGTGTGGTCCAATAGCACGCACTAATTTCCCTTATAATGCAAGCGAATCTCAGTCGCCGTCAACAAGGTTTTTGTCTTCTGCTTTGATAGCTAAACTTCATATGACATCTCTTGGCACGTCAACAAGATCTGGAGCGACAAAATTGGACAATAATCAGATATTCCCACAAATTGGGAACAAGGGAGATGGCAAAATGCACCTTGACATGCCATATAGCGAAGTTCAGAGCGAGAGAGCGCACCAATTCAAGCCACTGGAAGATCAGGATATAGAGCAGATGATTGAGGAGTTGCTTGATTACGGATCTATTGAGCTGTCTTCTGTTCTCAATCAATAAACCATGAATCCGATGCAGCATTGCTTGCTTAATTAGTTTCTAATGGAAATATTCCTTCTGTCTCTCTAACTCGCTACTTAGTGTTGTGTACTTCAATATACTCGACTTAATTGGTGTCTATAGTCATAATTCAATAATTCCATTGCTAAGTTCGGCTGAATTCATTATTTGACTAATATGATCTAAAAATATAATAACGTCGTACTACTATAATGATGTTATAGTAGGTGAGAAGGTGTCAACCACTAGCTCTGGCAAGTAGGAAAAGAGGTAGAGGACGGTCTAAGAAGTATCGGGGAGAGGTGATCAGGCAGAACATGAAGCGACTTGAGCGGACATGACCCTTGACAAGAGGATATGGAGTTCGAAGAGTAGCGTAGAAGGGTAATCATTAGGGCTAGCTGACTAGTATGTTGTCTTCAATTCTTAGAGTGCTAGTATTAGGGTGGTTTTTTTTGGACTATATTTCGCTTCGTTTTTCTAGTACTCTATCGTGTTACTGCTTCTTGCTATTGCTTTTCTTTTTTTTTCCGGTTCATATATTGCTGGTATCATTTTTTTAGCTTTGTTGTTATTATTTACTTGTTCCTATTCTTCCTGTCGAGCCGAGGGTCTTTCGGAAACCGCCTCTCTACCTCTCCAAGGTAGAGGTAAGGTGTGCATACGCATTACCCTCTCTATCTCTAACCATACTATTAGTTGGATTATCTGTGATCATTGATAATTTGGTGATGGTCTTACTCTCACTCAATCGTCAATCCAAAGGAAGTGTAAACAGAGGTCTCAAAATTCTTTAATTAGACTGCATCAGTGAAACCCTTTTTCTACAAAACTCGAAAGTCGAAACTTATCTGACACGCATTCCTTGGGAAAGCTGTAAACTTTTTGACTTATCTCACGAAAGTTTGGTTCTTTCTTCTTTTCGTCTTGGACTATCAGGACTAGATTGGGCGAATCCACAACTCCATGCAGAGGCTTCTTACTTTTGCAGAAACTACGAGCATTAGAGAATTCTTGCATTCCACATTATGGTCATAGCTCGCAGCTGCACTCACTTTAATTTTTCCGTTCATAGCAGGCAAAATGGATAAAAAATTTGATTATTCATCCACATTATTCGCTAAAAAATTGATAGGATAATAAACTTTCTAAAAACCAGTTAAATATAGATAAGAATCATACTATCCATTTAGAAAATGAATAACCAATGTGTTTAACATATACATTTGTAAAGACTCAAATTTGGGAGACTAAGAATTCTACCAAAAAGTAATCATATTCAATAAACCATGGATAATATGAATATTCATATTTTTCTGCCGGTTAGCCCATTTTTTATCCGTATTAAATGTGGGTCGGGTCAGATAATTTATCTATTTTTGCATTACCTATTTTTGACCCGCCATATCCGATTCGATCCCGCCATTTGCCACCCCTAGTCATAATTATAATTTTGTACTCCTTAAATATTTTGAAGTAGAGAATACTGATACTCCTTGTTTTGCTAATGTGTTGTGTTCATAATATTAATGGGATGAAAATTAAACTTGCGCACTATTCTTCAGTATCACATAGTGCATAGCTCCCCGGCTCTCTCTCTTGCTTGATTAGTTATAAAAAGTGAAACTAAGGCCGTTTGGCCATGAGTTTTGCCAAAATAAATTTGGGATTTATTTTCAAAACTCATGTTTGGCCATAAATTTTGCGCATATTTTGGTCAAATCCCAAATCCCAAAATCAGCTATTGAGCTGATTTTGGGCCAAAATCCCAAAACTTGGGAATTATATACATATTTTTCCAAAATAAAGTTGGAAAATATGTTTTGAAAACGTATGTGCAATCACATTTTCATCTTCAAACCAAACTTCACCCAAATCAAATTTTTCAAAACAAATTTGGGATCTATGGCCAAACGCTAGCTAAGAGTCCGTTTGGACATAATAAATTTTTTCTTTTTTTCCAACAAATTCAATTTTTATTTTAAATCAGCGTTTGTTCATAAAATTTTCAACAATCACTTGAAGATGCATTTTGGAAATTTTTGAAAATTTGAAAAACTCCAAAAAGCTGTTTTTGGAAATTTTCGAAAATTTGAAAATTTTCAAAAAGCTCTTTTTCAAAATTTTCACTCAAATCACTCACAAAACTTCAAAAAAAAAACCCCAAAATCATATTCATGTCCAAACACAACTCTAATAAATTTCAAATACCATTTTCACTCGAAAATTTTTTCCCCCTATTTTGGAATTTTACAATTCTTATGTCCAAACACCCACTTAGTTTAGCTCTCAATATAATATATTCCGATTTTTTGTTTACTCTTTTCACAAACTAATTAATTCATCAGTCAAAATAAGGACATAAACTTGTCGGCAATCTCGGACAAATTTAAGGTGACTTATTAAAAAATTAAAGTCATTCACTTATATCACCAAAAAAAAAATTCCAATTACCAAAAAAGTTGAGTTGGTAATTTGCTGAAACAATTACTAACTAATTTGCTCGCTAATATTGTTAGCATTTGACTAAAACTTATCACCAAAGAAAATGATTGAATATGTTGGTGAACTAAAATAAAATGTAAAAAACAATATATGTTGGGACATGTACAATGTTAGTATTTGATTTTGTCGCTAATACTGTCTTGAACGAGTGTTAATCAACTTATATTATGTGCAAGTTTTTTCTTAACAGGATAGGTTAAGTAATTGCTGATATATTATTGAACAAAATATTTGTTCTACTAACTCGTTATAGGAAAATGTTGATGAAGCTAGAAGATCAGATTAACTGAGCTAGAAGAGGAAGAACGAGAAGGTTCTAGAATGAAGAGTTCATTGGAGAGCATGTGACCTGAAATGATTGTGTATTCCACTATCAAAACTGAATACAAAAACATACAAGTCCAACATATATACACTGTATATGACAACTGTACTAACTACTCTAACATTCACCACTAACTACTCTAACCACCAATCATATAATTAGTTATAACTAACCTTCAGCCAACTACACTAACTCACGTGGTTGTCACGTGCCACTTCTCTCCTCAATACTCCCCCTCAAGCTAGGTGGTGCAAATAGGTTGAGCACTCCTAGCTTGTTCATTAGGTACTCATGTTGTGATCTTCCAAGTGCCTTGGTGAATAAATCTGCTTCTTGGTCTTTAGACATCACATACTTGGTTTTGACAATCCCTTGTTGAATCCTCTCTCTGATGAAGTGTAAGTCTATCTCTATGTGCTTTGTACGCTCGTGAAATATGGGGTTTGCAGCAATTTGAATTGCTGCTTTGCTGTCACAATATAATTCCACTGGCAGCTCAACTTCAGCTCCCAGCTCTTTACAAAGTCCTGTAACCATGATATTTCTGCAACTCTTGCTGCCTCTGCAGAACTTCTTGAGATTGTGCATTGTTTCTTGGACTTCCATGACACTAAAGAATTTACCAATTTCATCACATATCCTGTTACTGATCTCCTGGTAACAGGACATGATGCCCAATCAGCATCACAAAATGCTATCAATTATAGAGGACTGTGTGGAACTCATCAGCAACCCTAAGCCTGGTGCTCCTTTGATATATCTCACAGCCCTTATAGAAGCTTCCATGTGAGACTTCTTTGGATAATGCATGAACTGGCTTAATACATGGACTGCATAGCATATATCTAGCCTAGTCATAGTAAGATACAGCAACTTTCCCACTAATCTTTGATATGGCCCTGAGTCTACCAGTTCTTCATCATCTTTCAAGCTAAAGTGTTGATCATATTCTACAGTAGTAAATCTCTGGTTGCATTCCATTGGTGTATTCACAGGTTTTGAGCCTGCCAATCCAAGGTCAGTGATTAACTCTATTGAAAATTTTCTTTGGTTCATCAATATTCCTTCCTTGGACCTTGCTAGCTCCATCCCAAGGAAGAACTTCAACTCTCCTAGGTCCTTGATTTGAAGTTACCCTGTAACATGGTCTTTGCCTCAGAAATCAGGCCTTGATCATTCCCAGTTATGAGGAGGTCATCTACATACACCAAGATTATGACTAATCTTGTTCCTTGCTTCTTTGTGAACAAGGAATAGTCAAAGTGACTCTGTACAAAACCAGATTTTAGCAATGCCTCAGTCAATTTGAGGTTCCATTGCCTTGAAGCTTGTTTTAACCCATATAGGTATTTGTGCAGCCTACACACCTTCTCCCCCTGGCTGGAAAATCCCTGGGGTGGACACATATACACTTCTTCAGTGAGGTCTCCTTGGAGAAATGCATTATAGACGTCTATTTGATGCAAATTCCAGTTGTTGGCTGCAGCTAGAGCTATAACTACCCTGACTGTCACCATTTTGACTATAGGGGAGAAAGTTTCCTGATAGTCTAGGCCTTCAATTTGATTGTAACCCTTAGCTACTAGCCGTGCCTTGTACCTTTCAACCTCTCCATTGGCCTTATACTTTATCTTGAACACCCACTTGCATCCAATAGGAGTCTCTCCTGTAGGCAAATCTACCATAGTCCAGGTCCTGTTGTTCTTGAGTACATTCAACTCCTGCTGCATAGCATCAAGCCATTTGGGGTCTGATGCAGCCTCTTCATAAGTTAGAGGCTCTCTAATACTGGTAATTTTGGACAGATAGGACTGATATTTGACTGAGAAACCTGCATGAGTCAAGTAGTTATGCATTGGGTATTTGCAAAGCTGCTGCCCTTCTGACCTTGTCAAGGAACCATTGCAGATATAATCTTGTAGCCACAAAGGCTCCTNCAATCATATAATTAGTTATAACTAACCTTCAGCCAACTACACTAACTCACGTGGTTGTCACGTGCCACTTCTCTCCTCAATACTCCCCCTCAAGCTAGGTGGTGCAAATAGGTTGAGCACTCCTAGCTTGTTCATCAGGTACTCATGTTGTGATCTTCCAAGTGCCTTGGTGAATAAATCTGCTTCTTGGTCTTTAGACATCACATACTTGGTTTTGACAATCCCTTGTTGAATCCTCTCTCTGATGAAGTGTAAGTCTATCTCTATGTGCTTTGTACGCTCGTGAAATATGGGGTTTGCAGTAATTTGAATTGCTGCTTTGCTGTCACAATATAATTCCACTGGCAGCTCAACTTCAGCTCCCAGCTCTTTGCAAAGTCCTGTCAACCATGATATTTCTGCAACTCATGCTGCCATGCTTCTGTACTCTGCCTCTGCAGAACTTCTTGAGATTGTGCATTGTTTCTTGGACTTCCATGACACTAAAGAATTTTCCAATTTCATCACATATCCTGTTACTGATCTCCTGGTAACATGACATGATGCCCAATCAGCATTACAAAATGCTATCAATTTAGAGGACTGTGTGGAACTCATTAGCAACCCTAACCCTGGTGCTCCTTTGATATATCTCACAACCATTATAGCAGCTTCCATGTGAGACTTCTCTGGACAATGCATGAACTGGCTTAATACATGGACTGCATAGCATATATCTGGCCTAGTCATAGTAAGATACAGCAACTTTCCCACTAATCTCTGATATGGCCCTGAGTCTACCAGTTCTTCATCATCTTTCAAGCTCAAGTGTTGATCATATTCTACAGTAGTAAATCTCTGGTTGCATTCCGTTGGTGTATTCACAGGTTTTGAGCCTGCCAATCCAAGGTCAATGATTAACTCTACTGCAAATTTTCTTTGGTTCATCAATATTCCTTCCTTGGACCTTGCTAGCTCGATCCCAAGGAAGAACTTCAACTCTCCTAGGTCCTTGATTCTGAAGTTACCCTATAACATGGTCTTTGCCTCAGAAATCTGTCACGACCCGGATTTTCCACCCTCGGAAGTCGTGATAGCGCCTACTAATGAGAGCTAGGCAAGCCAAATTTAATTACTTATCCATTAATAATCTAATCCATTTAACAATTTACGACAATAATACAAAAACAACGAAATTCAATAATAAGCGGAAGTCTTAACATTTTATAAAGCTGATTGGAAATGCGGAAGGTTCAACAAAATCCTCTACCCAAGACTGGTGTCACTGCACTTACGAACTGCTAAGAATACTACATACAAACGTCTGAAAGAGAATATAAGCTGTTTGTCTCGATTACAATGAGATAACAGGTAAAAATAAAGGATAGAGGAGACGCCGGGCCTGCGGACGCCTGCAAGGCTACCTCGGATCTCGCTGAAATGAAGCCTGCTCTTACACTGCTGCTGCTGCTGCTCGAAACCTAGACCTGTGCAAAATAGCACAGAGTGTAGTATCAGCACAACCGACCCCATGTGCTGGTAAGTGTCTGGCCTAACCCCGGCGAGGTAGTGACGAGGCTAGGACCAGACTCCAGATAAACTTGTCAGATATATACACAAGTACAACAGAAAAATAGCAAGAAAATAACAATTTAAGCTGGGGAAGGGAGCATGCTTCAGGGGTAACAGATAGACACAAACTATCAGGAATAATGGTACGTACATCTACAGTTTAACTTCTAACAATAATGAAAAGATAAGACAACTTTCATAGTCAATTTATCTTGTTGTAGGCGTGCAACCCGATCCCATTTCTCAATATCTCGTGGTAGGCGTACCTAAATGAATCAATTTGAATGCATAAAAATGAATTTTCCAAAGATTTTCCCAAAAATTCCAAAATCGCCCCCGGGCCCACGTGGTCAAAACCCGAAGTTCGAACCAAAACCCGGTTACCCATTCCCCCACGAACTCAAATATGTAATTTATTTTGAAATCGGACCTCAAATTGAGGTCCAAATCCCCAATTTTTGAAAAACCTAGGTTCTACCCAAAACCCCCAATTCCACCCATGAAAATCATTGATTCTTAGCGGAAAACATGTTAAATGATCTTAATGAGTGAAAGAATTAAGTAAAAATCGACTTACAAATGATTTGGGATGAAACTTGTTCTTGAAAAATCGCCTAAGGAGTTGTATTTTGAAAGTGGGGTGAAAAATGGCCTAAAATTCGACTAAGTATGAAAATTGCTGGGCTGCAGATATGGGAATTGCGAACTGGGGTTCGCAATTGCGAACCCCGACCAAATGTGGGAATTGCGAACAACCTTTCGCATTTGCGAACTCAGACCCATCAGGAGACCTTCGCATTTGCGAAAAAGGTCTCGCATTTGCGAACACTTGACCTTCGCTTTTGCGAAGAAAGTGGCCGCATTTGCGATCAAGCTGCCCAGAAGCCTGCAGATTAGTGATACCAGATTTTCCAAAAATGCAAAAATGCAATCCGACACCTATCCAAAACTCACCCGAGCCCTCGGGGCTCCAAACCAAATATGCACACAACCTCAAAAACATCCTACGGACTTACTCACGCGATCAAATCGCCAAAATAACATCATATACATCGAATCAAGCCTCAAAACTCATGATTTCTTCCAAATTTTCATAAAACATCAATTTTCCATTTTAAGTCCGAAACACGTCAAACGACGTCCGTTTTCAATCAAACTTTATAGAAAGCGCTTAAACCATATATAAGACTTGTACCAGGCGCCGGAACCAAAATAAGAGCCCGATACCATAGTCTTTTAATCAAATTTTATTTTCATTTTTCTTAATCATTTCCAGAAAACAATTTCACACAAAAATTCATTTCTCTGGCTTGGGACCTCGGAATTCGATTGCGGGCATACGCCCAAGTCCCATATTTTCCTACGGACCCTCCGGGACCGTTAAATCACGGGTTCGGGTCCGTTTACTCAAAATATTGACCAAAGTCAAATTTATTCATTTTAATATCAAAATTTAGCATTTTTCTCACAGAATTCATATTTAAGCCTTCCGGCTACGCGCCCGGACTGTGCACGCAAATCGAGCAACCCTAAATGAGGTTTTTAAGGCCTCGAAAGTACAGAATAGGTAAGAAAATAGGTGATGACCCTTTGGGTTGTCATATTCTCCACCTCTAAAACAACCGTTCGTCCTCGAACGGACAAAAGAAAGAAGTACCTGAGTCGGGAAAAAGATGAGGATAACGGCTCCGCATATCGGACTCGGACTCCCAGGTCGATGCCTCAGGAGGCTGACCTCTCCACTGAACACGAACAGAAGGAAAACTCTTGGATCTCAACTGACGAACCTGCCGGTCTAGAATAGCTACCGGCTCCTCCTCATAAGATAAATCCTTGTCCAACTGGACAGTGCTGAAGTCTAACACGTGGGCTATCGCCGTGATACCTCCGAAGCATGGATACATGAAAAACTGGATGCACGGCTGATAAGCTAGGCGGCAATGCAAGTCTATAAGCCACCTCTCCCACTCGATCAAGAATCTCAAACGGACCAATGAACCTTGGGCTAAGCTTGCCCTTTTTCCCAAATCTCATCACGCCCTTCATAGGCGACACTCGGGGCAATACCCGCTCACCAACCATAAATGCCACATCTCGAACCTTGCGGTCTGCATAACTCTTTTGCCTAGACTGAGCTGAACGAAGCCTATCCTGAATGATCTTGACCTTGTCCAAGGCCTCCTGAACCAAATCTGTATCCAACAACCGAGCCTCTCCCGGATCAAACCATCCAACCGGAGACCGACACCGCCTACCATATAAAGCCTCATAAGGAGCCATATGGATGCTCGACTAGTAGCTGTTGTTGTAGGCAAACTCCGCCAAACGCAAGAACTGATCTCACGAACCTCCAAAGTCAATAACACAAGCTCGAAGCATATCCTCTAGAATCTGAATAGTCCGCTCGGACTGACCGTCCGTCTGGGGATGAAATGCTGTGCTCAAATCAACCCGTGTGCCCAACTCTCGCTAAACTGCTCTCTAGAAGCGTAAGGTAAACTGCGTACCCCGGTCCGAAATGATAGATGCCGGCACACCATGAAGGCGAACAATCTCCCGGATATAAATCTCAGCTAATCTCTCAGAAGAATAGGAGACTGCCACAGGAATGAAATGCGCTGACTTGGTCAGCCTATCAACAATAACCCATATCGCATCGAACTTCTTCCGAGTGAACGGAAGCCCAGTAACAAAATCCATAGTAATCCGCTCCCACTTCCACTCGGGAAGCTCAATCCTCTGAAATAAACCACCAGGCCTCTGATGCTCGTACTTAACCTGCTGACAATTCAAACAACGAGCCACATATCCTACGATATCCTTCTTCATTCTACGCCACCAATAATGCTGCCGCAAATCCTGATACATCTTCGCGGCGCCCGGATGAATAGAGTACCTGGAGCTATGGGCCTCCTCTAAAATCAACTCTCGAAGCCCATCCACATTGGGCACACAAACTCGCCCCTGCAATCTCAAAACTCCATCCGCATCTAAGGTAACCTGCTTGGCACCTCCTCGCTGCACCGTGTCTCTAAGGACACACAAATGGGGATCATCAAACTGTCGATCACGGATACGCTCCAATAATGAAGAACGAGCGACCGTGCAAGCTAACACACGACTGGGCTCAGAAACATCCAGTCTCACGAACTGATTGGCTAAAGCCTGAACATCCAAAGCAAGCGGCCTCTGACTGACCGGAATATAAGCGAGACTGCCCATACTGGCTGACTTCCTACTCAAAGCATCGGCCACTACGTTAGCCTTCCCCGGATGATAAAGAATGGTGACATCATAATCCTTCAACAACTCCAACCACCTCCTCTACCTCAAATTCAACTCCTTTTGCTTGAACAAGTACTGAAGACTCTTGTGATCAGTGAACACCTCACACGCCACGCCATACAGATAATGCCTCCAAATCTTCAAGGCGTGAACAATGGCTGCTAACTCCAAATCATGAACCGGATAATTCTTCTCATGGATCTTCAACTGCCTCGAAGCATAGGCAAAATGACCTTGCCCTCCTGCATCAACACTGCTCCAAGCCCAATACGGGAAGCATCACAATAGACTGTATAGGGCCCTGAACCTGTGGGAAAAACCAACACTGGTGCCGTAGTCAGAGCTATCTTGAGCTTCTGAAAGCTCGCCTCACACTCATCCGACCATCTGAACTGGGCACCCTTCTGGATCAATCTGGTCATCGGGGCTGCAATAGATGAAAACCCCTCCACAAACCGTCTGTAGTAGCCTGCCAACCCCAAGAAACTCCGAATCTCTGTAGCTGATGCTGGTCTAGGCCAGCTCTTGACTGCCTCTATCTTCTTTGGGTCCACCTGAATACCCTCGGCTGATACAATATGACCCAGAAATGCAACTGAACCCAACCAGAATTCACAGTTCGAGAACTTAGCATATAGCTGACTATCCCTCAGAGTCTGAAGAACCACTCTAAGGTGTTGCTCGTGCTCCTCCTGACTGCGGGAGTATATCAATATATCATCAATGAACACTATCACGAATGAATCCAAATAAGGCCTGAACACTCGGTTCATCAGGTCCATGAAAGCTGCTGGGGCATTTGTCAACCCAAATGACATAACCAAGAACTCATAACGCCCATACCGAGTGCGGAAGGCTGTCTTAGGGACATCGGATGCTCTAATACTCAACTGATGGTAACCAGATCGCAAGTCAATCTTGGAAAATACCTTGGCACCCTGAAGTTGGTCGAACAAATCATCAATCCTCGACAGTGGATACTTATTCTTGACCGTTACCTTGTTCAATTGCCGGTAATCAATACACATTCTCATTGACCCATCCTTCTTCTTGACAAATAACACCGGTGCACCCCAAGGTGAGACACTGGGCCTAATGAAACCCTTCTCAAGCAAATCCTGCAACTGGTCCTTTAACTCTTTCAACTCCGGCGGGGCCATACGATATGGCGGAATAGAAATGGGCTGAGTGCCCGGAGCCAGATCAATGCAGAAATCTATATCCCTGTCGGGTGGCATACCCGGCAGGTCTGAAGGAAAAACATCAGGGAAATCACGAACAACGGGCACATAATCGATAGAGGGAACCTCAGCACTGGAATCCCGAACATAAGCTAAATAAGCCAAACACCCCTTCTCGACCGTACGCCGAGCCTTCACATACGATATGACACTGCGGGTAGAATGACCTGGAGTCCCTCTCCACTCTAAACGAGGCATACCCGGTAAAGCTAAGGTCACCGTCTTTGCATGGCAGTCCAAGATAGCGTGATAGGGTGATAACCAGTCCATCCCCAATATAATATCAAAGTCGACCATATCTAAAAGCAACAGATCTACACGAGTCTCCAGACCCCCAATCACCACAACACAAGAGCGATGGACTCGATCGACCACGATGGAATCACCCACCGGCAAAGACACATAAACAGGAATACCCAATGCATCACTAGGCATGATCAAATACGGGGCAAAATAGGATGACACATACGAATACATAGACCCCGGATCAAACAACACTGAAGCATCTCTATCACAAACCAGAACCGTACCTGTAATAACCGCATCTGAAGCCTCTGCCTCGGGCCTAGCCTGAATAGCATAACATCGGGGCTGGGCCCCACCACTCTGATCTACCTCTCTGGGACGGCCTGCTGCTGGCTGGCCTCCACCTCTGGCGGTCTG
Organism: Nicotiana attenuata; assembly: GCF_001879085.1. NCBI lineage: Eukaryota > Viridiplantae > Streptophyta > Magnoliopsida > Solanales > Solanaceae > Nicotiana > Nicotiana attenuata. The sequence goes on along the minus strand of NW_017672425.1, from coordinate 19,851 downwards.
AGCTCCACCTCTATGACCTCTACCTCCACCTCTAGTACCTCTACCCCCGCCTCTAGCTGGCTGGGCAGCCTGTGGAACATCTGGTGCCTGAATCATAGGACGGGGACCTTGCTGCTGAGAACTGCTCGAAGCTCGAGGGCAATACCTAGCAATGTGCCTTGTGTCGCCACAAGTAAAACAAGCCCTCGGCTGCCGAGTCTGCTGGCCCTGTTGACCTGAATGACCACCACAGAAACTCTGGAGCGGCGGCGCACTGATAGGAGCTGGCAGTGCACTGAATGGCTGCTGATCTGAATAATGCCCACGGAAACCACGATCACCTGGGGCACCCTGAGAAACCTGGAGGGCTGATTGGAAAGGCCTAGAAGGCTGACCCCTATCATAAGAATCTCTGCCTCCAGATGAGGCACCACTGAATCGGCCTGACTGACGGGGTCTCTTGTCTGCTCTATCGACCAACCCCCCCCCCGCCCCCGTCCGGCAATACCATCTCGATCCTCCGGGCCACATTGGCCGCCTCCTGAAAAGTGATGTCACTCCCCGCCTCTCTAGCCATCTGGAGACGGATAGGCTGAATGAGTCCATCAATAAACCGTCTCACTCTCTCCCTCTCAATGGGGAGTATGACAATAGCATGGTAGGCCAACTCAATAAACCTGGTCTCGTACTGGGTGACTGACATGGATCCCTGATGGAGACGCTCGAACTACCTCCGATAGGCCTCACGCTGTGTGATAGGGAGAAACTTCTCCAGAAACAACACTGAAAAGTGATCCCATGTCACGGCTGGAGACCCTGCTGGTCTAGCTAAACAGAAATCCCTCCACCAAGTCTTGGCGGATCCAGATAGACGAAATGCAGCAAAGTCCACTCCATTGGACTCAACAATACCCATGTTCCGAAGAACCTCGTGGCAGCTGTCCAAATAATCCTGAGGATCCTCGGTAGATGCACCGCTGAAAGTAGTAGTGAAGAGCTTGGTAAACCTGTCCAATCTCCACAAAGCATCGGCAGACATAGCTGCTCCATCACCGGCATGGGGCTACCATGCCCGGCTGAGCTGCTCCAACCGGCTGAATTACTGGAGTCTGAGTCTGGGGAGCTACCTGCTCCGGAGTGCGAGTAGCAGGAGTCTGGACCCCTCCTCCAGCCCGAGAGACGGCTGGTGCCACAGGAAGCAATCCTGCTCGGATAACACTCTCCATGAGACCCACCAATCGGACCAGAGCGTCCTGAAGAACTGGGGTAGCAATAAACCCCTCTGGGACCTGAGCTGGGCCCACCGGAACTGCTGGGGCTGGGGCCGGAACCTCATCGTCAAAGTCAACCTGAGGCTCCGCCACTGGTGCTGCTGCTCGGGGCTGAGCTCTGCCCCTACCTCGGCCTCTGGCACGGCCTCGGCCTCGGCCCCTGCCCCTAGCGGGAGCTGCCTGGGGCTTGGACTGCTGATCGAAAGATGAGAAAGTGTGTGTTCTCGCCATCTACGAAAGAACAGAGTAGAAATTCAATTAGCGTTGAGAAACCAAAGCGCACGACAAGAAAGAACAAATGTGAAACTTTTCCTAACTCGGTAGCCTCTGGGGATAAATACGGACGTCTCCGTACCGATCCCTCAGAGTCTACTAAGCTTGTCCGTGAGTTGTGAGACCTATGCAACCTAGAGCTCTGATACCAACTTGTCACGACCCGGATTTCCCACCCTCGGGAGTCGTGATGGCGCCTACTAATGAGAGCTAGGAAAGCCAAATTTAATTACTTGTCCATTAATAATCTAATCCATTTAACAATTTACGACAATAATACAAAAACAACAAAATTCAATAATAAGCGGAAGTCTTAACATTTTATAAAGCTGATTGGAAATGCGGAAGGTTCAACAAAATCCTCTACTCAAGACTGGTGTCACTGCACTCACGAACTGCTAAGAATACTACACACAAACATCTTAAAGAGAATATAAGCTGTTTGTCTCGATTACAATGAGATAACAGGTAAAAATAAAGGATAGAGGAGACGCCGGGCCTGCGGACGCTTGCAAGGCTACCTCGGGTCTCGCTGAAATGAAGCCTGCTCTCACACTACTGCTGTTGCTGCTCGAAACCTAGACCTGTGTAAAATAGCACAGAGTGTAGTATCAGCACAACCGACCCCATGTGCTGGTAAATGTCTGGCCTAACCCCGGCGAGGTAGTGACGAGGCTAGGACCAGACTCCAGATAAACCTGTACAGATATATACACAAGTACAACAGAAAAATAGCAAGAAAATAACAATTTAAGCTGGGGAAGGGAGCATGCTTCAGGGGTAACAGATAGACACAAACTATCAGGAATAATGGTACGTACATCTACAGTTTAACTTCTAACAATAATGAAAAGATAAGACAAATTTCATATTCAATTCATCTTGTTGCAGGCGTGCAACCCGATCCCATTTCTCAATATCTCGTGGTAGGCGTACCACCCGCTCCCATTTCAATATCACTCGTGGTAGGCGTACCACCCGCTCCCATTTCAATATCACTCGTGGTAGGCGTACCACCCGCTCCCATTTCAATATCACTTGTGGTAGGCGTACCACCCGCTCCCTTTACTTTCAACACAATGCACAATACAATCCCGGCAAGGGAACAATCAAATTAACACTCTTCCCGGCAAGGGAACAATCAAATTAATACTCTTCCCAGCAAGGGAACTATAACAACAAGTCAAACATCCCGACAAGGGAGAGTCAGCTATAACCAATCCTATTCAACTTCTTCCTGGCACAACTAATACCAATATTTAGTCACAACGTTCATAGGATCAAACAAGGGTACACAATTATCAAATTAAGACTCACGGTCATGCTTGACACCGACGCATGGATACTCGTCACCATGCCCATACGTCGTACTCAACATAAACAAGTAGCAATTATGACTCAACTCCTAATCCCTCAAGCTAGGGTTAAACCAAACACTTACCTCGATGCTTTGAACTCAACTCAAGCCTCAACTATAGCTTTACCCCGATTCCACCTCCAATCCGCTCGAATCTAGTGACAAGTCACTTAATTACTTTAATAAACACTAAATGAATCAATTTGAATGCATAAAAATGAATTTTCCAAAGTTTTTCCCAAAATTTCCAAAATCGCCCCCGGGCCTATGTGGTCAAAACCCGAAGTTCGAACCAAAACCCGGTTACCCATTCCCCCACGAACTCAAATATGTAATTTGTTTTGAAATCGGACCTCAAATTGAGGTCCAAATCCCCAATTTTTGAAAAACCTAGGTTCTACCCAAAACCCCCAATTTCACCCATGAAAATCATTGATTCTTAGTGGAAAACATATTAAATGATGTTAATGAGTGAAAGAATTAAGTAAAAATTGACTTACAAATGATTTGGGATGAAACTTGTTCTTGAAAAATCGCCTAAGGAGTTGTATTTTGAAAGTGGGGTGAAAAATGGCCTAAAATTCGACTAAGTATGAAAATTGCTGGGCTGCAGATATGGGAATTGCGAACTGAGGTTCGCAATTGCGAACCCCGACCAAATGTGGGAATTGCGAACAACCGTTCGCATTTGCGAACTCAGACCCATCAGGAGACCTTCGCATTTGCGAAAAAGGTCTCGCATTGGCAAACACTTGACCTTCGCTTTTGCGAAGAAAGTGGCCGCATTTGCGATCAAGCTGCTTTGCGATGAGCAGCTCGCATTTGCGATGCTGGCTTCGCAAATGCGAAGCCTGCAGATCAGTGACACCAGATTTTCCAAAAATGCAAAAATGCAATCCGACACCTATCCAAAACTCACCCGAGCCCTCGGGGCTCCAAACCAAATATGCACACAACCTCAAAAATATCCTACGGAATTACTCGCGCGATCAAATCGCCAAAATAACATCATATACATAGAATCAAGCCTCAAAACTCATGATTTCTTCCAAATTTTCATAAAACATCAATTTTCCATTTTAAGTCCGAAACACGTCAAACAACGTCCGTTTTCAACCAAACTTTACAGAAAGCGCTTAAACCATATATAAGACTTGTACCGGGCGCCGGAACCAAAATACGAGCCCGATACCATATTCTTTTAATCAAATTTCATGTTCATTTTCCTTAATCATTTTCAGAAAACAATTTCACACAAAAATTTATTGCTCGGGCTTGGGACCTCGAAATACGATTCCAGGCATATGCCCAAGTCCCATATTTTCCTACGGACCCTCCGGGACCGTTAAATCATGGGTCCGGGTCCGTTTACTTAAAATGTTGACCGAAGTCAAATTTATTCATTTTAATATCAAAATTTAGCATTTTTCTCACAGAATTCATATTTAAGCCTTCCGGCTACGCGCCAGGACTGCGCACGCAAATCGAGGCAACCCTAAATGAGGTTTTTAAGGCCTCGGAAGTATAGAATGGGTAAGAAAACAGGTGATGACCCTTTGGGTCGTCACAAAATCAAGCCTTGATCATTCCCAGTTATGAGGAGGTCATCTACATACACCAAGATTATGACTAATCTTGTTCCTTGCTTCTCTGTGAACAAGGAATAGTCAAAGTGACTCTGTACAAAACCAGATTTTAGCAATGCCTCAGTCAATTTGAGGTTCCATTGCCTTGAATCCTGTTTTAACCCATATAGGGATTTGTGCAGCCTACACATCTTATCCCCTGGCTGGAAAATCCCTGGGATGGACACATATACACTTCTTCAGTGAGGTCTCCTTGGAGAAATGCATTATAGACGTCCATTTGATGCAAATTCCAGTTGTTGGCTGCAGCTAGAGCTATAACTACCCTGACTGTCACCATCTTGACTACAGGGGAGAAAGTTTCCTGATAGTCTAGGCCTTCAATTTGATTGTAACCCTTAGCTACTAGCCGTGCCTTGTACCTTTCAACCTCTCCATTGGCCTTATACTTTATCTTGAACACCCACTTGCATCCAATAGGAGTCTTTCCTGTAGGCAAATCTACCATAGTCCAGGTCTTGTTGTCCTTGAGTGCATTCAACTCCTGCTGCATAGCATCAAGCCATTTGGGGTCTGATGCAGCCTCTTCATAAGTCAGAGGCTCTCTAATACTGGTAATTTTGGACAGATAGGACTGATATTTGACTGAGAAACCTGCATGAGTCAAGTAGTTATGCATTGGGTATTTGCAAAGCTGCTGCCCTTCTGACCTTGTCAAGGAACCATTGCAGATATAATCTTGTAGCCACACATGCTCCTTAGTAGTCTTGGCTGACTTCCTTAATGAGGGACCCACGGGAGCAGGTGCATCATATTCTAAAGGTGGTGGCTGTTGAGCTGGAGTGTCTTTAGAGAATAAAGGAAGTGGTGATGAGGGTTGTGTAGCAGTATTGTGATTGTCTGCAACAGGTGGCATTGCTAAAAGGGATGCATCAGCATCAGGTGTGTTGATCTGCACAGGAATAGCATCAATAGTAACTGGATGGTGCAGTACACCATTAGGGAAAAGATGCAACTTCCCTTCCTTAAGTAGTTGTAATGGGAAGATATGCTCCATAAACTTGACATCCCTGCTTACAAAGAAAGAGTTAGTTAAAATATTATACAGTTTGTAACCCTTCTGGGATAATGAGTATCCCATCAATACAGCTCCAACAGATCTTGCTGCAAATTTATCCTTTTCTCCCACTTAGCAAAGCATAGACACCCTATGGTTCTCATGTGCTTTAAATATGGCACTCTTCCATATAACATCTCAAAAGATGACTTTCCTGACAACACTGATAGAGGCAACCTGTTTATGACATAAATGGCTGCCTGCACACATTCTTCCCAAAATTTGAGTGGCAAATAACCTTGCAATCGAATGGCCCTAGCCACTTCCAGTATGTGTCTTTGTTTCTTTTCCACTACCCCATTTTATTGTGGGGTGTGAACACATGAACTCTGATGAATCATTCCATAAGATTGAAACAAACTAAGGCATTCAGAATTGAAGAACTCAGATCTATTGTCACTTCTTATGGCTTTCACTGTCACAGCAAATTGAGTCTTTATTAAGGCTAAAAATTGTCTTAAGCATACAACTACATCACTCTTGATCCTTAGTAAGTAAATCCATGTCATTCTGCTACAATCATCTACTATAGTAAGAAAAAATCTATGTCCACTATGAGTTTGTACTCTATATGGACCCCAAACATCTACATGAATCAATTGAAATGGTTTATCTAATCTATTTGTACTCTTAGGGGAATGGCAGTCTGCCTTGTCTAGCCAAAGGACAGATTGTGCAATCCTTTATTTCATCACTACTAGCTTTGAACTTCATGTTTGGAATTTGTCTTACTACTCTATCTGGAGCATGTCCAAGTCTTCCATGCCACACCTTTAAGTCTTCCTCCTGCTCAGTAGATTTCTGAAGATGTACATTTGCAGCTTTGGCTTCAAGTTTCTGATGTTGTAGGTTGTACAAACCTTCTAGTTCCTTACCAATCCTTTCACCTTCCCACTGTGAAGGTCCTGCATTATCCAGAAGTCAGGATGAAAGGATATAAAACATCTTAAATCCCTTGTGAGCTTGGACACAGACAAGAGATTATATTTGAAATTTGGAACATACAAAACATTCTTAACAGTACTATTTTCACCAATTCTACTCTCTCCAGTACATTCAACATCTAGTGAAGTTCCATCAGGTAAATATACCTTTAGTGCATTGCCTAGTATATCTGTGTTTATCTTGTCAAGTAGCTCTCTGGTGTGAACCATGTGATTAGTTGCACCAGAGTGTACTATCCAATTCTCATTCTTAACCTTTTCATTTGTAATAAAGGTCTTAGATGTACCAACAAAGCTTGCATTTTCACCTGTTCCTGTTCCTGTACTGATCAACTTTAATATTTGGTCATATTGCTCTTGTGTAAACATGATTGGCCTTCCTCCTTGTGCTACATTTGCAGCAGATGTGTTGATCACTTGTTGTGTCTCCTGTGTAGTTGTGTTGGTTTTCTGCTTTGTCATTGATTGTTGTTCCTCCTGTATGGTTGTATTGGCCATAGGTCTTTGGGGAAAACCTGTTGTCTTCTTCCTCATTTTGAAATCAGCTGGATAACCATGCAGCTTGAAGCAAGTGTCTCTTGTGTGTCCTTTATAGTTGCAATAATCACAGAATAGATTTCCTCTTCTGGGCTTATAGTTGTTCCCTGAATTCATGCCTTTGTTGGTGAATAGTGTTGTTCCATCTCCAATATCTACAGACTGAGAAAACTTTCCCAAAGCTCTCTGGCTTTCTTCAGAAACTATCATGGAGTATGCTTTGTTAACTGTGGGAACAGGGTTCATCATCAATATCTGACTCCTAGGTTGGCTATATGTCTCATTTAGCCCCATAAGAAACTGCAGCAGTCTTTGATACTCAAAATATTCAAAATAACTCTTAGATTCTGGGCAGTCACACCCAGGACAAGGCATTAAGGCATCATATTCCTCCCAAAGATCTGTTAACTTGGAGAAATATGCAGAAACTGAGGAAATTCCCTGCGATAAGGTTGCAATTTCCTTATGCAGGAAGAAGATGCGAGATCCATCTACCTTATCATATTTATCCTTCAGATCAATCCAGACTTTGTGTGCACTAGATTTGTAGACAATTCCACTAAGTAATTCTGTGCTCACAGCATTCATAATCCATGATAAAACTATCGCATTACATTTCTCCCAAAGCTCATGTAAGGATCGATCAAACTTATCCTTAGTACATCGTCCATCAACAAATCCTAGCATACTCTTACCAATTAGGCCTATTTTCATAGATCTACACCACAATACATAATTTTCAGATCCCGTTAGTTGAATAGAGATCAAGGAACTACTTGAAGTGTCACATGGCTGTAGATATAATGAATGATGATGATCTATGTTCGTTGCTGTGCTTGTTCCAGTTGAAGTTTCTTCTCCATTCGCCATTGTCAATAGATTCAGCCGATTTTACTCTCAGAATCAAGGAATTATAGATTTGCAAATCGCAAATCAAAAAACAAAAATTAGGTTAACTGATTGAGGAAAAAACTCGAACAATCAGCAACAGAAAACGACTCTGCACAAAGCAGAAGATATCCACCACAACGATCGTGTGTCTAGCCCCTGGGCTCTGATACCATGATGAAGCTCGAAGATCAGATCAACTGGAGCTAGAAGAGGAAGAACGAGAAGGTTCTAGAATGAAGAGCTCATTGGAGAGCATGTGAGCTGAAATGATTATGTATTCCACTATCAAAACTGAATACAAAAACATACAAGTCCAACATATATACACTGCATATGACAGCTGTACTAACTACTCTAACATTCACCACTAACTACTCTAACCACCAATCATATAATTAGTTATAACTAACCTTCAGCTTACTACACTAACTCACGTGGTTGTCACGTGCCACTTCTCTCCTCAATAAGTGTATCCTACAGATTGTGCGATAGGCTCAGATATTATACAAGGCACAGAAATATAAAATAGAAGATACAAAATTAACGAATACAAAAGCAAACAAAATTGACTTTAACAAATTAGTTTTTCTTTCACATAGTTAAGACGTAAATAGGGAATGGCAAATTATGTTTGACCGGTACAATAAAATTGTGACAGGCATCTTTACTATTGAATTATCAATTCGAACAATATCAAATTAATTAGTTCAAACTCAAAATAGGTGAATATGCATCAGTAATGCTATTATACCATTAAAGATTGTGGTGAGATGAATATATTTCTTCCTTTTTTTGTTAAAGTTCTTGAGTTTGAACGTAACTCTGAAAATAAAAATAATTCTATGAAGCGCTTTCCTCTTTTAATGGGTTAAACACAATACAAATCCAAATTAACTGGTCTCAACACAAATTAGTGTTAGACACCAGATTGAAAAATAAATCAATACTATTATGATCTAAAAGACAAAGACCTTCGTTTAATAAGAAAGATTATGGAGCAAAATTTAGGGAAACTAGCACGGATTGATGACTAATGAACAGTGCATTTTGGGCAAGTGTTTGTTTGGCTCACGTTCCGTCGCATGTTCAACCATGTTGTCCAAACTTCAAAAGTGGCTGCCCTCACTACTGCAACGATACCCCTCCACATGCTGCTTCGCTTATTTTTCTCCTTTGCAGACACCATGTTCCTCTAAAGGGTTTGTTTCTTTTGATCGCTTCAACGCAGTACTGTATTGGTCTAAATTTGGACGGCTTGATAACTGCAGATAAACAGGGTCGAGGATGATGTCGACTACGGCATAATAGCGAGGAATTATCTTCAGAAGGATTATCAGGACGAGCAAATGAAGTAAAGAAGTAAAGAAGTAACGGTAGGATAGATTTAGAAATAGCTACAAGGAATATTTCCTTTGGATATTCCTTATGTTGTATTTTTTAGGGTTTCTTGGGGATATCCCTTATAAATAGAAAGAGATAGAGAACAAAAAGGGATCTTCACTTCTTGATAAGAGCACTTTGTAAAGAATTGACTTGAGAGAATATACAAACATTGTCTTGTTCACCGACTCTATAGCTTTTACTCACATTATTCATTCCTTGTTCTCAAGATCCGGAGATTCCTTATCCATCTACATTTATCTTAATTCCACTTTGTTGTGAGGAAGGAGATTCACCCAAACCATCTAACATTTGGGTGATAAATTCCTCTTTATTACATTTATTGCCATTGTCTACATTTATTGCCATGTTTTTATTATAATACTCATTGATAAACGTTGAACACGTGCCTGTTCTTGTTATTACTAAAAGTGGTCTGACTCCACAGATCAGTCCAAACTCTTTATCTAGATCTGATTATATTTAACTAGGATTCATTCTCTATCTCATCATTAATTAGCTTACCAAAGAGTTTAATACTTTTTGGTCAAACACGTACTTTCATTTTTTTTTTCTATCACTAACAATTTAAGGCCACGTCATGACATGACATGGTATATTCAATACATTTCTCGTCTCTCCACCTGAGCGGTGATATACTATAAATACGAGTCATATATCCATGTTTATGCCTTTGCAATGTATCAAACCGATATGACAATGCGAGATAAACAAGTTAAAACTTACTCGTACTTGGGAGTGGCAAACGAGCGAGTCGGATATTGTTCGGGTCGAAAATGGATAATGAAAAAACGGATCAATTATCTGACCCGACCCACATTTAATACGGATAAAAAACGAATTAACCGGCGGATAATATGGATAACCATGTTATCCATGACTTCTTGCATATGATCACTTTTGGAAGAACTCTTAGTCTCCCTAACTTAAGGAAACCCCAATTTGAGGCTTTTACAAATGTAAAAGTTAGACCATTGGTTATCCATGGTTACTCATTAGTTATCCATTTTCTAAATGGATAATATGGTTCTTATCTATATTTGACTCATTTTTTAAAAGTTCATTAGTCAGCCCATGTTTTAGTGGATAATATGGGTGATTAACTATTTTCTTTTAACTATTTTGCCACCACTACTCGAACTTAATGTTTACACTGATGAATAAGAGAAATACATCTTGCAATGGACGTTAATCTGCCATGTCAAAGAGGCGGGAGAAAAAAAAGAAAATGTGAAATATTTAAGAGATGGAGTCAATTTATCAAAATGATTCCCGCAAACAAATTAAAAGAGAGAAGAAAGAAACTGCAAAAAATTCTTATCCTACTAACATAAACTAGTAGTCGTACCTGCACGATGTGCGGTCAATATTAAAAAATATTAATTAAATTAAATTGTGATCGGACTTGTTTGAACATATTAGATCGTATTGCTTTAATAAATTGTCATCTTATGTCACTATGATATACCCAATAAAAATGCCTATTAAATTAAAGGTACTTATATAGTCATTGAATAACTTTTAAATATATATTTTTCTTTATCCTATTATCCAATATTTAGTATAATTTTTACACTGTTAATAGAAAGTTTTATTAGCATATTACTATGTTTAATATTTTTGTCTGCTCGCTTTCTTTTTGTAATATAGGAGAAGATATATATGTTTTATTAATCTTGAAATATTTTTAATTTTAAATTGTATTCTGTTGTTGTTAATAATTTATCTTAATTTTAATGAATAGAATCTCTATTAAATTAAAGGGACTTATATAATCATCGAATAACTTTCTTGTTATGTATTTTTCTTTATTATATTTATCCAATATTACATTGTTAATATCAATTTTATTAGCAATTACTTTGTTTAATATTTTTGTTTACTACTATTTTTCGCATAGAATATATATATATATATATATATATATATATATATATATATATATATATATATATATATTGCTCTTGAAATATATTTTTTTATTTTAAATTTTTTTCTTATGTTCTCAATAATATTGTCACGACCCGGATTTTCCACCCTCGGGAGTCGTGATGGCGCCTACTCGTAGTAGCTAGGCAAGCCATTTTGAATTACTTTTTCCATTTAATAAAACAAATCTTTTTAACAATTTTATGACAACATAATATAAAAAACGAAATTAAATAATAGCGGAAGTCTTAATTATAGAAATGAATAAAACATGGAGTAGTCAATATAAGCCTCTACCAAGACTGGTGTCACAATATTCACGAACTGCTAAGAGTTTCTAAATACAAGGGTCTGAAAGAACACATAAGCTGTTTTGTCTCGAATACAAAGAGGCAACAGTCTAAAAAGAGAGAATAAGAGAGAGACGCCGGCCTGTGGACGCCTGAAGGCTACCTCGGTCTCACGACTGGAAAGCTGTTCCCGTTGTAATGCGGCTGCTGCTGCATCGAAACCTGGCCTGTGCAAAAAATTGCACGAGTGTACATCAGCACAACAGACCATGTGCTGTAAGGTGTCTTAGCCTAACCCGGCGAGAGTAGTGACAAGGTAGACCAGTAACCACATAAACTTGTGAATTCATATAATATATATATAATATATATATATATATTATTATATATACAGCGGAATCGGAAATACAAACAAATCAAATATAATATAGGGAGGGAAACATCTATGGGGATGATAATAAATCTCAAATAAGAGTCGTTCCAGTATATAGGGACACACAAGCTCAATAGTAGTAATGAAACCGAATTCAACCCAGTGGCACGACATCCCTTCGTGCTTTTCTCTCCGTCCGTACCAAGCAATAACATGTGCCAGCATATACCTTCGTTCTTTTCTCTCATTACCTCAATATATCAATAGACGGCCGGAATGGTACATGTCGGGGCATCACGCCTTTCGTAGCTTTAACACTTCTTTCTCATAATAAGCAAACATCACTGGCTCACCCTGTACGTTGCTTTCACTCTTCCTATCCTCATAACCAAACAGTGACGGCATCACCTTCGTAGTTTAAACTACTTCCTCACACCAATCAACAATCACAAACAAGGGAAAGGGAATAAGTATAAATAATAACGAGCTCCCGGCAAAGGGAAACAAACAACATTAAAAACCACTAAACAAGGGTACAATATCAATACCAACAACGTCGCCACGGGCAAGGGAATAATATATTTACTCCTTTCTTTCTTTCACTTTCATCTCATAGTTCACTATTATCACATTGAGCCATGACATTCAAAGAGATTTAATATATCCAAATATATATTCCTAAATGGTATTTCAACCTAGCCAAATAGCATCCACGTAAGTTTACGATAAGAACAATATTTCTTTCCAAGGTCTTATACAACATTAAAGTCATCATTTAAAAGCATGGAAGGCATAACAACAACCAAATATATCCCGCAAAATAAGGATTCACAAGGTCATCTAAGATACCAAATAGTATAGATATCGTCACCATTGCTATACATCGTACTCGACAGTTAGACAAGTTACAATATGAGATAACTACCTATTCCCTCATAGCTAGGGTTAAACAAACACTTACCTCGATGCCTTGAACTCAACTCAAGCCTCAACTATGCGTTACCCCAAATTCCACCTCCAACCGCTCGAATCTAGTCACAAAATTACTTTTTAACATTAATTAAACACTAAATGATCAATTTGAATGCATAAAATAAGAATTTTCCCAAATTTTTCCCAAAAAATTCCAAAATTGCCCCCGGCCCAGCGTGGTCAAACCCGAGGTTCGGAACCAAAACCCGTTAACCCATTCCCCGACGAACTCAAATATGCAATTTGTTTTTAATCGGACCTCAAATTGAGGTTCAAATCCGCCAATTTATAGAAAACCTAGGTTCTACCCAAAACCCCCAATTTCTCCATGAAAATCATTTATTTAAGTGAAAACATGTTAAATAGTTAATGATGAAGAGTTAAGTAAAATCGACTACAAATGATTTTGGGATGAAACTTTTCATGTGAGAAAATCGACCTAAGGAGTTGTATTTGAAAGTAGGTGAAAAATGATTGAAATCGTCTAAAGTATGAAAAATTGCAGGTTCATTGGGAAATGCGAATGGGGATTTGAAATCCGGAACCTGCTACTTTGGGAATTTTGCACAAAAATTCGCATTTGGATTACCGATTGGCATATTTGGGGACTTGCACTGTTGTGCGTATAGCGATAGTGTCGCATTTGCGGAAGAGATCCACAGTTTCGCATTTGCGGATGGGCTAATGATCGCATTGCGATACGGTGCAATGAGAGCACGCTTCGCATTTGTGAAGGATTCTTCGCATTGCGGAGCTCGCATTTGCGAGCCAGGGCTTCGAAATGCCTCGAATGCGAAGCCTGCAGTCATCATACCAGCAATTTTTTCAAGTTCAAAAGGCACTCCGTGGCCTATCCAAAAATCACCCGAGCCCTCGGCTCCAAACCGAATATACACACAACCTCAAAACACCTACGGAACTTACTCGTGGCTGATCAAATCGCCAAAATAACACATCAAATACATAGAATCAAGCCTCAAAAACTCATGATTTTCTGTCCAAATTTTCATTTTAAACATTCAATTTTCCTATTTTAAGTCCGAAACATGTCAAACGACGTCCGTTCAACCAAACTTTAACAGAAAGCGCTGCTTTAAACCATATATTAAGTACTTGTTTAAAAAACCGGCGCCGGAACCCAAGAATGACGGCCCGGATCCATCATCTTGTTAGTCAAATTTCTGTTCCAGTTTCCTTAATCAATTTCAGGAAAAACAATTTCACACAAAAATTCATTGTTCGGCTTGGACTCGAAATACGATTCCAGGCATAGCCGAGTCCCATATTTTTTCTACGGACCCTCCAGGGACCGTTCAAAATCATGGGTCCGGGTCCGTTTTTACTCAAAATGTTGGACCGAAGTCAAATTATAATTCATTTTAATATAAAATTAGCATTTTTCTCACACTGGAATCATATTTAAGCCTATCCGGTACGCGCCCCGGACTTGCGCACGCAAAGTCGATGATGCAAACCCTTAAATGAGGTTTTTTCAGCCTCGGTAAGTACTGGACCATGATATGGGAGTGAAAATAGTGATGACCCTTTGGGTGTCTATATATTATTTTATTATATATATATCTCATCTATTTTATAAGGAGACTTGTATATCAGTGAAATTTCTGTTCTAATATTTTTCCTTTTATTTATACTTATCAATATTAGTGTTATTTTACGATTGTTAATAGAAATCATTCATTTAGCATATTACTTTACTTAATATTTTATATGCTATTTTTTTATAATAATATATATTAATATATATAGTAGTATATAATAAATATTATATATATTCTATTATTCTCTATAATATTTTTTGAATAAATATAAAACATTATTTTTTGAAAGAAACACAAAAATTATATTAAAAAATAAAGAGAATCTAATTGGCTTTGATTGTTAATTTTAGTTTTTTTTATTTAAATTATTTAAAAACTCCGCAAGTTGAAAACTACTCTCCAAATTGAATGAACAATTTTTTAAATTTTCATTTTATTATTATAAAGATACTTTATTTGTATGATTTAGTAGATATTTAAATTCAAAAACAATAAACCAATAAACTAATTTATGTTAACTACTTAGCAATGTAGCTTTTTGCTAAATACTGCCCACTAATTGCTTATAGGGAGAGGTCTTTGAAATAGTTCTCTTATTTAAATTTTATTTCTAATGATTTCTCAATAATATTGTTTAAACTTCATTAAGAAAGATTTGTATAATATCTAAGACACTTGCCTATACTCATTTAAAAACTTTTTGTTCTATCTTTCTTATTATTACTTATCAAATTTAGTATTTTTATTATTTTTAAAAAAATTTATTAGCATATAATAGGAGAGGCAAAGAAAGGTTATAATGCAAGTGGCGTAATATTAAATTGACATTTTGTGTAAAGAATTTTGGACAATTCTCAACTAGTTGGAGTTCAAATTTATTTTAAAGAAATGTGAAAATGTTAATGTTGGAAAGTTATTCGATTCATTTTCCTTTAAAATAGAACTAGTAGTCGTTAAACCCGCGCGATGCGCGGTCCAATATTAAAAAAATATTTGTCATTTTGTTAATTTTTCGATGTTACATTTTGGAATTATACAGTATTTGATGTATCCGATTCATATAATAGAATAGATATTGTCTAAATTTTAATAAATAAAATCTCCATTAAGAATTAAAGGATTATATAGTCATCACATAATTTTTTCGTTATGTATTTTTATGTTATATATTATCCAATATTTATATAATTGTATTGTTATAGAAATTATGACACTTCTTCATTGAAACATGTCTTTAGCCTCTCACCATTTTATATATTATATATATATATTATAATATATATTATAATACTAATATTAACATATAGTATAACTATTATTCATATATAATATTATTATATATATAGATTTCTTTACTCTCCTATATATATATTATATTTATTACATATAGTATATTATATATATATTATATATATAAATAGATTTTTCTTTTTTTTAATATAAGTTTTAAAACTCCAAATTTGAAATAGCTCCCCAATTTGAATTAGTTAATTCATTATTTTTATTTAATTTTATTTTTTATTTTTAAAACTCAACAACTCGAAAACTACTTCCCGATTTGAATGGGTAGTTTTTCTTCTCTTTTTTCGTTTTTTAATTGCTAATTTTTTTTTGCTTTTATCTTAAAAAAGTTTAAAAAACTCAAAACTTGAAACTACTCCCACGCCATTGAATGTGTAGTTATTTTTATATATTAGATTTTTCTTTGTTCTTTATCATATTTAATTATACGATATCTATATTTATAATCCAAAATAAAATAATCAATTACATATATAATA
Source organism: Nicotiana attenuata (assembly GCF_001879085.1). Lineage (NCBI taxonomy): Eukaryota > Viridiplantae > Streptophyta > Magnoliopsida > Solanales > Solanaceae > Nicotiana > Nicotiana attenuata. The sequence goes on along the minus strand of NW_017672425.1, from coordinate 3,591 downwards.
ATATATATATATTATTATATATATATATATGGTAGTTTTTATTTTATTTTATTATTTTCTTTTTTTATATGAATATTATATATAAATAGATTTTTCATTTTTTTATTTCAAATTTTAAAACTCCAATTTGAAACTACTCCCCAATTTGAATGCTAATCTCATTTATTTTTTTTAATTTGTTTATTATTTTAAAAACTCCACTGAAACTATTTCCAATTTGATATGGTAGTTTTTCTTCTCTTTTTTCGTTTTCTTTATAGGTAAATTTTTTTTTGCTATTTCTTTAAAATAATTTAAAAACTCAAAATTTGGAAACCACTCACGAATTTAAATGGGTAGGTTTATTTTTATATATTTATTTTTCTTTTTTTAATTATATTTAATTATAATATAATCTATATTTATTAAATCCAGATAAGTAACCCAAACTAATATATAGTTAGTATATATATATATATATATATATATATATATATATATATATATATATTATATATTATATATATATATATATATACTTATGGGTATTTTTGCCGAAATTATTTGTAATATATTATTTTCGTTTTAATATGTATAATAAATAATTTTTTCGTTTTGTTTTATTTAAAATGGTTTTACAAAGTCCCAATTTTGAAACTACTCCCCAATTTGAAATTGGTCAATTCATTATTGGAATTTAAAGTTTGTTTTTATTTTAAAATATTTAAACTCCACACCTTGAAACTACTTCTCGATTGAGTATGCGCCTGCAATTTTTCTTCTCTTTATTCGTTTTTTATAGGTCTATTATATTCTTAAATTTTTATTTTAAATAATTTAAAAACTCAAACGTGAAAACTTACTCCGCACCCAATACTGTGATAATGGCAGTAGTATTTTATTATTATTTATGTTGTTTTTTTATTATATGTTAATTATAAGATACGTATATTTGTTAAATCCAAATAATCAGCTAATACAAATTAATATATTAATATATAGTTATATATAGTATATTAGTTTAATTTTTATTTTATATTTTCGTTTTTATATGCATTTATATATAAAATAGATTTTCATTTTTTTTATTTTAACAACAATTTGGAAAAACTCCAACTTTGAAACTACGTTACTCCCAATTTGAATTTTGGTATTGCCACCTCACTTTTTTATATTAATTCGTTTTTGTTTATTTTTAAAAATTAATTTAGAAAAACTCCAAACCTTGAACATACCCCACCCAATTTGAATGGGTAGTTATTCTTTTATACCTATTGTATCTTGTCAGTTTTTTTTATTAATTTAATTATAAGATTCATATCTTATTATCCATTAAAGTAAACCAATTAATATATATGGTAGTTCTTTTATTTGTTATTTTTATTACTTTTTCGTTTTTATATGAGTATTTTAAATTCAAAAATAAGTAACCAATAACTAATATATAAACAAATAACTTAATTATTAACCAATTATGCCATGTGGCATTTTTTAGGCTGCCACTTGCTTAAGGAGAAGCGGGGGCTTTTTCCTCTCCTTATTTAATTAATATCAGTAAAAATCCATACACCGCGCGTTTGCGCGGGGAATATTTAAAATATAAATTTATAAAGAAAATGTTATGATGAAAAATATTAGATATAAACAAAGAAGCATGCAACGCTATTATTTTTTAAAAACATGTAATGCACAAAATTATCATAAATTGAATTCATGCGTAAACACAAGTTACCATTTTAAATTAAACAGCTATTAAGGAAGAATTAGATTATTAGACATGTATTAGCAAATGTTCGCCAAAAGGCAACAAATAGCCGCCTGCTTAAGATTATTTGATGAGAATTAAGACTGTTTGATGAGACCTTTAAAAGATTTTAAAAGTAGACAAACTGCAACCCATAAATTAGGCTATTAGTATAATAAGCGAAATGACCATTATAAAGGTGAAATACAGGATGAATGCACAAGAGTACCCATGCGTGCAAACTCAATTATTTTGGTGTTGTTCTCTAGTTGTGTTCATACATGATGGGACAAAACTGAAGTCTTATAAAAAAATTAGATTATTTTTATAATTTTCACATATTTATCATTACGATAATTCATTGAATTAAAAAAGTAGGATGACCTCGTCTTGTTGCAAACTTCAATTAACTGTCATGAAAACTGAAAGCTGTTGTAAAATTCATTAGTTAAGTTATTCAATGATATATGGTATTCTCTGCAATTAACTGCGAGAACTTACATTACAGAGAGAATGTGAGTATTCATCCGGAAGGAATGGCCTTGTCAAGTTATAGACATCATATAAGAACTAAAGTGAAGTACTAGTTCAACTTCACAGAATTTGAGATTTATCGTGAAAGCTTTCTTTGCGAGCTACCCTTTGTACTTTCTATTTCTCGCCATTTTAATGCGAGAAGTTGTTGAATGGATCAAACTCTTGCACAACGCTTTTCAGGTAAAAGAATATTTACAACAAATGCTGAATCAGTATAAATTTGTGGATGATAGAGAAATTAGACTTCTACATATTCATGAAGTCCACATATGTCAAATGTGAACAAACTTTTTCAAGGAAGACAATGAAGAAGTTTAGTAGAAGCTTCAATGAACGGAACAAGTTAAAGGCCATAAGAACAAAATGGACCACATTACTCTTGTGAGAGCGAATTCGCTGCGAAAACAAAACTTGCAGCTACAATTCGCTTTTATGGCATTATAAGAGCCTACACAGTTATAAAAAGAGGTACGGTAATGTCAGAAATATGAAACACGAATCGCTTAAACAAATGCTACTCATGTATCATCCCCACTATTCTATGCAAAGAGAAAACATATAGTTCAAGTTAAGACAAACCATCCGTAAAGTGATCCAAACAAACTTACAGAGGCGAATTCGCCGTAAGTTAATTCTCACTACTCCGCCCATATCTAAAATTCTTGATTCTATAATTACATATACCATGACGATGATTAAATTAAGAAACAATATCTTTCATCGTTGCTCTATTAATTACCAAAAGTTCTCCTTGTTGTTGACGCGAAATATTGAACCCTCAAATTTGTTGGTCGATTTATTTAAGTTAGGAAGGCAATTAAAGTTATATAATAAACATCATTTGTCCCTATATTACCCATAGCCTACAATCTATGTGTTGCACTATTGATTTATGTTACAACGGTTAATGTGAAAGCATCGCGCTCTTTTTAGCGCAAAATTCTTATTACCCCTGTTTGGCCCAAGCTTTCATCCAATTTAAAAACAGTTTTCTTTTTTTAAAATAGTGGTTTTGTTTCCAAAATTTGAAGGGTTTGACCGAAGCTTTAGAGGAAAAAAAGTGCTTCTGGGAGACAGCACAAGCAGATTTTTGAGAGAAGCCCAGAAAAATTAGAGTTTCTTCTAGAACAGCAGCTTTTTGAGAAGTACTTTCTAGAAAAATACACCTTAGAAACAGTTTTTAAAAAGCTTGCCAAACATAATTTGCCTGCTTAAAGTACTTTTAAATTAATTACCAACAACAAACGTATGTCTCACCAACAATATACTTTACTCTTGAAAAAAATCATTGTCTCGATTTTTCCAACTCGGTCTCAAAACTGGCTATTATA
>NW_017672424.1:160201-161627 GCF_001879085.1 Nicotiana attenuata | reverse complement strand
CGACCCGACAACCATACCGAATAGGCCAATCGTACACTTACTAAGCTTCGCCCCATGCGCACGACACCTTGCGGCGCTACTTGCACGATGCTCCGTCGTTCGTTGCCAAAAGCCAATGTTTGCCACGAGCGGTGTCACCACCAGGCATACTACGAGCCCACACGAGTACTTGCCAGCGCAGTTTGTGAACTTCGGGGACGTAGCACGGACAAGCCGTGCATGCTCCTAATGCCCACGCCCCATGCCAGCGTCCCCATGCATGCCCGCCTCTGCCTGGCAGCAAGCACCTGAGGTGCCTTTCAACACCTCTACCCCCTTTATATATGCTTAAAAAAAAACCCAAGTTTCAGGAGTAGACATGTTTTGGCCAGAGAATCATAATGGAGTTGTACAACACCAAATAGCACAAACCAAGGTACAACTTAGCTAATATATTCACAAATGACTTTTAAACATTGTAAATGATATTTTTTACAAAATAAATATTTTTTTTGAAATATTTTTATTATAAAACAAAAAATACTTGATAAAATAGTAAAAAATATGAAAATATTATAAAAATAGGAAAAACAATGGAGAAAATTTCCAATACATCTAGTAATAATATAACACATAAAAGAGTAAATATTTTTATAAAGAAGTAACATAAAAACTATTTAAAATTACAAAAAATGCATAAAAATGAATAAAAAATAGGTAAAATACATAATATTATAATAAAAGCATATGGATGGCCAACCACCATTAATCATGAGGAACTTCCATTGTCGCAACCACCATAAGTGATTCCGACTTCAAACCGCCGGCGCCAACCACCAAGCGTCGACCAACCGTCGCCGGTCGCTACCGCTCGAACCACCACGACTTTCCACCACCGCCACCAACAACCACCAATATCGTTGCGCTTGACATGTTGCTAAGCATTGGCTAGCACTAGACTTGGAGCGATGTGGTGCGATGGGGCGGCTTGGTGCGACGTCGTGCCATGGCCGCGCCCTACCATGTCCTGCCATGTCCTCCGACATCCTGACACGTGCCATGGCCACGCCCTGCCATGTCCTGCGACGTCCTGACACGTCCTGAGTCGTGCCATGGCCATGTCCTGCGATGTCCTAACACGTCCTGTGCCGTGATGCGACGTCCTGACACGTCCTGAGCCGTGCCATGGGCATGTCCTGCGACGTCCTGACACGTCCTGAGCCGTGCCATGGCCATGTCCTAACACGTCCTGAGTCGTCCTGAGTCGTCCTGAGTCGTGCCATCGCCACGCCCTGCCATGTCCTGTGACGTCCTGACACCGTCCTGACACGTCCTGGTCGTGCCATGGCCATGCCTGCGACAGTCCTGACACGTCCTAAGTCCGTAGCCATGGCCATGTCCTGCGACATCCTGACACGTCCTAAGTCGTGCCATGGCCATGTCCTGC
>NW_017672424.1:124278-155326 GCF_001879085.1 Nicotiana attenuata | reverse complement strand
TTTTTCGACTGTTTTCGCTTGGGCTTTGTTCCCTTAGCATGTTTTGACGTCTTCGTTCTGATTTTGGACATATTCGACGCGCGTGGAAGCCTATTCGAGGGGAAAAGGCATCGCGAGCTAGAGATTTAGCCGGTTCGAGGTGAGTAATGATGGTAAATGATGTTCTGAGGGTTTGAAACCCCGGATTGTGCATCGTAGTACTATATTGAGGCGAGGCACACGCTCGATGACGAGTGTGGAGTCGTGCACTATTGGGGATTTTGACTTGGTCCGTCCCGGTTGGTGATTTTACCGAATATTTGACTGAAACTTATTTGCTACCACTATGATTTGGGCTGAATGCCATATTTGGGCTTCGTGCCAATTATTTGAACGCTTCGTGGCTTTTTATTGATATTTCCTCACTGTTTTGAATTACTATTTGAACTCAGTCAGGTTATTTTCCACTGTTTTACTACTCAGCCATTATTACTCGGTTTTGGGACTTAAATGATATTTTAAATGATGTTTTAGGCTGAGAAACACTGTTTTATTGTTGCCCGAGTGGCTTATGTGATTTTGTTGACTGAGTAAGGCCGAGGGCCTGTATTGTGAGGATACTTATGGATCGGGCTGCGCGCCGCAGCAGTGTTATACTGATACTGATATGAGGCCGACGGCCTAGTTTGATGCCACGAGATGGCTTGATATTGCGTTTGGGCCGTAAGGGGCCCCTCCCGGAGTCTGCACACCCCCAGTGAGCGCCGTCGACGATAAAAGGAGCGGTATGCACGCCGCAGCGATATGTGGAGCGGGTTGCACGCCGCAGCGGTACCGGTACTGTTTGACGTGTTTACCTTATTTCATTGTCTGCCGTTATATGTTGTTTGTGATACTTCTTGCAATATTTACCTGTTGCTCTGGTATTAACTGATAACCGAGTGTGGTGCCGGAGAGGCGGACTTCTGTGCTTATCTGCACTATTTGTTTGGCATTCAATTGCATAATTGTTGAAAAAGTCATTTTCAAAAGAGGTTTTAAACTGAGCTAAGATATTTCTAAAGGTTTTACAGTTTCACTGCTTTCTCTCAAAGGGTTTTTCACTGTCCCTATATAGCATGATGGTTTGCTTTACGTGATTTCTTACTGCTCAGTTGTTATTTACCCTTATTACTCACTGAGTTGGAGTACTCACTTTACTCCCTGCACCTCGCGTGCAGATGCAGGTATTTGTTCACCCGGTAGCGGGTTTTGCCTGATCAGAGGCAGAGCTATAGGAGTAGCCAGGTGACTGCCTGCGTTTGCAGCACCATTTTTCTCTCTTTTAGTTCATTATTCCGGCTTTGTATATTTTAGGTCTTGTAGTTGTATTTATACTCTGATAGATGCTCGTGACTTGTGACACCCCGGTTTGGGCTGTGTTTGGGTTTTATTCTGCACTTATTAAAGAGATCTTTTAATAAACTGTGGTTACTTAATCATATTAAAGCTGCTTATTAATGTTGACTATTCTAAAAAGATAAGTTGGATTAGTTGGCTGGCCTCGTCTTCACGAGAGGCGCCATCACGACCAATGCGGGGTCTGGGTCGTGACACCAACCTTTATAAGTAGGATTAAAAACTCTTCTAATATAATGCACAAAGTGGGTTAGAAGGAAAACTATAGGGTAAGCACATAACAGTAACCATTTTTGCTAATTCTTCACGATCTTTATTTGGATCGTAATATAAAATGCCACTGGTCACAGTATTAATTCCTGGTTGAACTAGATTTGAACCTGTACTAGGGTTAATTGTAGTATCTACACTTGTCCCCTCTAGCTGCGCTTTCATTTGTAAAAATCTAGCTTTATCTCTAGGGTGTGTCTTTATGTGTCTAGTCAAACTACCCGTACCGCTACGGTCTCCAGTAAATTTATGCGCCAGCAAACTCTCACAAGTTTTACACTTAGCTTTATTTTGTTCTCTTACTTGAGTAAAAAAGTTCCAAACAAGTGATGTTTCGGGGCGCTTAGAAGGTTGTCTATTAAAAGTAGGGGTTTCTACAGGTGGGTCGGGCGGGGCATCAGTTGGGTTATTAGCAGGACTAGTAGGTGTATCATCTAAATCCGGTTGGGTTTCATCTACATCATCATTTTCCTCATCATTTTCAAAGATAGTTTCATTAGGATAAAGAGCATTCATAACTTCTTCATTTAATTGTTGACCTGGTGCAACATCATGGCAAAATTCACTATCGGAAAATTGAAAACAAGGGTTATCACTATCAAGAATAATAGGTGGAGGAGGATGGGTAACAGGTCTGGGTCGGGGAGCCGGGGGAAGGGTAGTAGCTTGGGGACTAGATTCATCAATTTCAGATTTTCCCTTACCATCAAACATTTTTTTCAAAGAAAAGGCCATATTAATTATAATTATACAAACTAAAACAAACAAAACTATATTCTTAAAACTTAAGAGTTGGAACGAGTTTACCGAATTGACGAACAACTTCTTGAAAATTGAAAATCGTTGAAGACTTGAATACTTCAATTCACCAACTTCATAATTTTTCACGAAATTGCAATAATAAAGTAAGCAATTATAGAAGAGAATTAGATATAGATTGTGAGAGATTGATGAATTTGTGAGTAAAAATGAAAGAATGAGGGGGTATTTATAGTTGAGAATTGGGAAAAAGTGTGATTATATAAAGTTTGGGGTCCAAATGGCTATTTTTAAACTCCCAAACGGCTATTTTTTGATGGCCAACGGCTAGATTTTAAAATCTGACCTTTGGTCATTTTAAATTTTTTTTTTAAAATATAGCCGTTGAGGACCGTTTGGCCCGGTTGAACCGGCCAAGGCCCGCTTGCCGGTCCCGTGCTTAGCGGTCCCGGGCTCGTGAGCTATTTGTGTAGGACCGGCCCGCTACGGGCTAAATGCACCATTTGTGACCGGCCCACTGAGACCGGCCCGTTAGGCCCTCGGTCCCGGGCCGGGCACCGGGCCGGTTCCGGGATGGGCCCGGCCCACAGTACACTCTTAAATGAAGGTCTTAAGAACTTAAAACTGAATACCATTATCCAGAAGGGTCTTGAAAATTAAAATTAAATCTCATTTTAAGAGTGAAAACTTCAAAGCTAAATTCTACTTCGTAAGGGGTCGTTTGGTATGAGATATAAGAAGGTATAAGGGTGGTATAAAAATTTAATACCACCTTAATACTCTGTTTGGTTAGCAAACAAGGTATAAGTTATCCCGGTGTTAATTTTAACACTTGGATAACTTATACCTTATAGAAGGTGGGGTAATTAGCACCGGTATAACTTATACCTTCTTCTTAGAAATTATGCAATTGTCATTCTTAATACAACATACAAAACAATGAATAAACAACAATCCCAGCATAACTAATCTCAGCATAACTTATCCCAATATAACTTATACCGGTATAAATCATATTCCAACCAAACGACCCCTAAAGGAAAAACTTACGCTAAATCCCATTATTTAATGAAGGTCTTAAAAACTTAAAACTAAATCCCATTATCCAGGAGGGTCCTGACGGTCTTGAAACTAAATCCCATTATCCAGTAGGGTCCTGAGAACTTGAAATTAAATCCCATTATCCAGGTGGGTCCTGAAAACTTACGGCCGAACCTGTCTGACACATGCTTTCCTCACGGAGGATTCCTCTAGAACACGAAATTTCCTCCCCCTGTTTCAATCAAAGAAAATCTTATCAGTTTGAAAATGTGGTGGTTAGTTTGCGGCATTCTTGCTGAAGGTGGCCTCTCCACTGCCATGCTTTGTTCCGATTAGCTGCCTTGGGCTAGCAAAGAATTGCTTAACTTTCTGACCGAACCTCAACCACAAAACCCTGAATCACCCGAGTAGCTTACACTCAGCCTGTTATTTAACAACTTTATCTTGCCAATTTTGAACCATTATACTTCCTCAAAATTCACGAGCCATTTGACTACATGAACTCCCCCTAAAACTTTATTGCCTATTCTGAATCGTGCCATTTGTGATGTGCTCTGGCGGACCTTTGCTTTGTGCAATTGAAAGTTGGTAATAGGCTTTGAAATCCTTTCTTGCTTGCTTAACAAGGCTATCATTGAGAAAGACTTAGAGAAAAGTAGACCCAAAAGAAAACGAAGTAGAGTGACCTCGAGAAACAAAGACGAAGAGGAAATTTTAGACAAAGATGACAATTTGAGGAAGAGTGGAAAAGAGACTTATCTGAGTGAAGCAGCTGGCTCCAATGATCATGACATGCATTTCGGATTAATCAGCTCAGACAGTCACCTAATCATATTTCATTTTGTGCCCCATCTTCATACTTCGAAAATCGGGGTTTTCCATAATCCAATCTCTCTGCAAAGCCACAAACCTCATTCGGCTTGTGGTGCCCTGAAGGGTTTCACCAGCAAACCTCTCTCATTTGTTCATCTCTCAACTTACCGTCGCCTTACGGTGCCCGCGAGGGTTTTCACCAATAAGACTCTCTCATTTTAATTTTCTCTCAGCTTTCCATCGCCCTACGGTGCCTGTGAGGGTTTTCACCAATAAGACTCTCTCATTTATTCATTTTTCCTTGTGCCCATGAACAAAAGTGTTACCCATGATGTGAATCGTACCTCTAGCTCGCTTGACTTGGAATTTCTCAAAGCTTGGTCGGAGGGTCTTTCTTTGGACCATAATGTAGGCTTTTGGACAGGGTTAGAAAGAAAAGCGGCATGCTAGCTCAAAAACGTTTTTAGATAACAGGGTTCAAAATTACAACTTTTGGAATCGGATCTTTCGCGACACCACAACTTCTGCCCCAGTTTCTTTGAGTATGGGGAATTTTGGACTTTTACTTTGATGGGACCGAACCGTGAGGCTGCCTACGTATCCTTAAAAGGAATCAGGTCTAACGTAGTTCAAGACATAAGGGTTGCTTCGTTTTTGTTACTTTTTCTTTTACTTCTCCCTTTTTTTTTTCTTTTTCTCTTTTTCTCTTTTTTTTTTCTTTGCTCTTTTTCTTTTCCTTCTTTTTTCTTCCTTTTCTCTATCCTTAAGCTCTACTTCCGATTCCAAAGAGGGGTATGAAAGAAAATAAATAATGCTCAAAAGGGGTAACAAAGGATAAGGTGTTTAGATAGCAGAATAAAATGCCTTCGTCATTCCAATCTTTGAAACATGCCAAATACAAACAACGCAATTGACGACAAACCAAAGAAATCGTACATAATATCTCTTGACTGCATCAGAGTTGACAGCCATATCTACACATTTGCCTTCTATATTTGTTAAATACAAAGCACCATTGGGCAACACTCTCGTCACAATGAACGACCCCTGCCAGTTTGGGGCGAACTTGCCTTTAGCTTCAGCTTGATGTGGCAGGATGCGTTTAAACACCTGCTGACCAACTTCAAATTTTTGGGGACGCACCTTCTTGTTGTATGCTCTTGCCGTTCTCTTTTGATGCAATTGACCGTGACATACTGCCGCCAATCTTTTCTCATCAATCAGACTTAACTGCTCCAGTCGGGTTTTGACCCACTCATCATTATCAATTTCAGCTTCAGCGACAATTCGAAGGGATGGAATCTCAACTTCCGCGGGTATAACCGCTTTCGTCCCATATACCAGCGAATAAGGAGTTGCACCTACTGAAGTGCGAACAGTAGTGCGATAACCCAGCAAAGCAAAAGGCAACTTCTCATGCCACTGCCTAGAACCTTGCACCATCTTTCAAAGTATCTTCTTTATGTTCTTGTTGGCCGCCTCAACAGCTCCATTTGCCTTGGGGCGATATGGGGTGGAATTTCGATGCATAATCTTGAACTGTTGGCATACTTCTTTCATCAGATGGCTGTTGATATTTGCAGCATTTTCTATAATGATTACCTTGGGGATTCTGAACCAGCAAATGAGATTTGAATGAACAAAATTCACCACTGCTTTCTCGGTCACCGATTTTAATGTCACAGCTTCGACCCACATGGTGAAATAATCAACGGCCACCAAAATAAACCTATGCCCGTTCGATGCTGCCGGCTCAATTGGTCCAATTACATCCATTCCCCAAGCAACAAAGGGCCAAGTTGCAGACATCGTATGCAACTCCGATGGCGGAGAATGAATCAGATCACCGTGTACCTGGCATTGAGGACATTTGCGCACGAAGCTGATGCAATCTCGTTCCATGGTGAGCCAGTAATAACCTGCTCGAAGAATTTTCTTTGCCAAGACATATCCACTCATATGCGGCCTGGAAACTCCGGAATGCACCTCGGTTATGATGGTCGTGGCTTGTTTAGCATCTATGCACCTCAGCAGTCCAAGATCTGGAGTTCTTTTGTACAAAACTTCCCCGCTTAAGAAAAATCCACTAGCCTGGCGTCGAATCGTTCTCTTTTGATCACCTGTGGCTTGTATCGGATATACCCCCGACTTGATGTACTCCATGATATCATGGAACCATGGTTCACCATTAAGTTCCTCTTCTACCACGTTACAATAAGCATGCTGATCACAAACTTGAATATGCCGAGGGTCAATATAAGCCTTATCTGGATGGTGTAACATTGACGCCAGAGTAGCCAAGGCATCGGCAACCTCATTATGGATCCTAGGAATATGCATGAACTCTACTAATCTGAATCGTTAACAAAGGTCATGCAGACATTGTCGATACGGTATGAGCTTCAAATCTCGAGTCTCCCATTCTCCCTGAATCTGGTCCACCAACAGATCTGAATCTACCAAAACCAGTACTTCCTGGACTCCCATGTCTACAGCTAACCTCAAACCCTAAATGCACGCCTCGTACTCAGCCATGTTGTTGGTAAAATAGAACGAAGCTGGGCTGTGACAGGGTAATGATGCCCTGTTTCAGAAATGAGCACAGCTCCTATACCAACACCTTTCAGGTTAGCGACCCCATCAAAGAAAAGTTTCCAACCTGGCTTTTCATCCTGCTCAGCCTCGTCAATATGCATCACCTCTTCATCAGGAAAGTAGGTCCTCAATGGCTCATATTCTTCATCTATCATGTTCTCGGCCAAATGATCGGCCAAGGCTTGGGCCTTCATCGCAGTCCGGGTCACATAGATGATGTCAAACTCTGTGAGCAAAATCTGCCACTTTGCAAGTCTTCCTTTGGGCATAGGCTTCTGAAAGATATACTTTAGAGGATCCATGCGAGAAATGAGATAAGTGGTGTAGGACGACAGATAATGCTTCAACTTTGTGCTACCCAAGTCAAGGCACAACATGTCCTTTCGAGGAGAGTATACTTGACCTCATAAGAGGTGAACTTCTTACTGAGATAATAACTGGCCTGCTCCTTCTTGCCAGTGATATCGTGTTGGCCCAACACACAACCAAATGAATTATCCAGGACTGTCAAATAAAGAATTAAAGGTCTCCCAGGTTCCGGCGGGACTAACACAAGTGGGTTTGACAAGTACCTCTTGATCTTGTCGAATGCTTCCTGACACTCGTCAGTCCATTTGACCGCGACATCCTTCTTTAGCAGCTTAAAGATGGGCTCGCAAGTTGTTGTGAGTTGAGCGATAAACCTGCTGATGTAGTTTAACCGCCCGAGCAAACTCATCACCTCAGTCTTGTTCTTTGGCGGTGGCAAATCCTGGATGGCCTTAATCTTCGATGGATCCAATTCAATACCTCGCCGACTGACTATGAATCCCAACAGTTTCCAGATAGGACACCAAATGCACATTTTGCAGGGTTGAGCTTAAGGTTGTACCTGCGGAGCCTTTGGAAAAACATTCTCGAGTCCTCAACATGGTCGGACTACTTCCTGGACTTTATGATCACATCATCTACACAGACCTCAATCTCCTTGTGTATCATGCCATGAAATATGGTAGTCATTGCCCTCATGTAAGTTACCCCAGTGTTTTTCAAACCAAATGGCATTACCCGGTAGCAATATGTTCCCCATGGCGTGATGAACGCTATCTTTTCTGAATCTTCCACATCCATTAAGATCTGGTGATATCCCGCATAGCAATCCACAAAAGATCCGATCTCATGCTTGGCACAGTTATCAATCAAAATGTGGATATTTGGCAATGGGAAGTTATCCTTCGGACTTGCTTTGTTGATACCATGGTAATCAACACACACCTTGGTCTTGCCATCCTTCTTTGGCACTAGCACAACATTAGCTAACCAAGTGGGATATCGAGTGACTTGAATGACCTTTGCATCAAGCTGCTTTGTGATTTCTTCTTTAATCTTCACACTCATGTCAGTCTTGAACTTCCTTAATTTCTGCTTGACGGGAGGGAACGCCAGATCAGTTGGCAATTTGTGAACTACCAAGTCAGTACTCAAACCCGGCATGTCATCATACGACCACACAAAAATATCTTTATATTCAAATAGTGCTTTGATTATTTCTTCCTTGATTTGTGGTTCCAGGTGTACACTTATCTTGGTTTCTCTGAGATTATCTGGATCTCCTAAATTGATTGCTTCAGTTTCATTCAAATTAGGCTTGGGTTTCTCTTCAAAATGATTTAGTTCTTTGCTAATTTCCTCAAATGCCTCCTCTTCATCATATTCTATTTCATCATCGCACTCTACTTCTTGGATTATTATTTCAGAGTTAGATTGGCTATTAAGACTTGGCCGAAAATTCCTCATGCATGTCATGTCATTGAAACCTGCATAAAAAGAACTGTACAAAGAAAAAACAAAATAACACTATCAGGTGTAATGGAAAAGGGAAATTGCATTTCATTGAAAATAAAGGATAGAAGGGTTTGTACATCAAAGCAAACGAAAAATAAAAATCTTGATTACAACCTTGGAATAACGCAGATAACAGAAAGGAAAACAAAGCAAACTACCAAAACTCCTTCCGAGTAGGGAGAGGAGTAGCCTTCCAATTGTTAAGCTTCACTTTTGGCCTAATAAACTGCACATCTGCTTTGCTGGAACCTTCTCCAATTTCCACCATGTTTACCTCATCAAATAAACTCTGGAACCTTTCAATTAGTTCTTCATCAACGTCGACCACAAGCTTTGGGACTGCTGACACTGGGCGCTTCACGACCCCTGGCTTGACGAATGACCTGGAGAGGCGTGGGATAGGCTTAGGGAGTGACCATGCCCTCTTTTTCGACCTTTTAGCCCTCTTCACATCTTCCCCTGTGGGCTTGAATCCTAGACCAAACGTACCCAGGTTTTCAGGTAGAGACACTAGCTGCACGATACCTTGTAAAGATGCGCCCAGACCTTTTCCCGGTACAAAACCATTCTTCAGCATTTCAGATGCCACCATGATGGATGCGGAGGCTAACTTTGGACCTGGAATACACTTCGCCTCTGGAATCTTCTCAACTGGCACTGTTTCGGAAACTTGGTAGACCTAAGGCCCCTTATCATCTTCGGCTTTAATAAACGAGATGGAGGTATCATTGTAAGCACATAAGTTCTCATCACCATGCACGACGATCTCCTGTCTGTCCCACTCGAACTTTACCATCTGGTGCAGGGAAGAAGGGACTGCTTTGGCAATATGTATCCAGGGCCTGCCCAACAAAAAATTGTAGGAGACGGCCACATCTAGCACCTGGAGCTCCATGGTAAATTCAACTGGTCCTATCGTCAGTTCGAGCACGATATCGCCAACAGAATCTTTTCCCCCTCCATCGAAACCTCGGACACATATACTGTTCTTGTGAATCCTTTCAGTATCAATGTTCAACTTGTGCAGAGTGGAGAGAGGGCAAATATTTGCACTGGAACCATTGTCAACCAGCACCCTTGTGACTCGATTATGTTCTGTACCCTCCAAAGGCAACTCATCATCTGAGAAGGTGATTCTGTTTGTCTCAAATATCTTGTTGGCAATCTTCTCCAAATGGTTCACTGTGATCTTCTCAGGGACATGAGCTTCATTCAAGATCTTCATGAGGGCCCGGCGGTGCTCGTCCGAATGTATCAACAATGATAGAAGAGAAATCTGAGCGGGTGTCTTCCTCAACTGTTCTACGATGGAGTAATCCCGCACCTTTATTTTTCTCAAAAAATTTTCCGCCTCCTTTTCGGTGACTGGCTTCTTCACTAGAATCGGATATCTTTGAGTGGCTTAGCTTTCCTTAATTCCTCTGGGCTAAAGCATCTCCCCGAACGAGTCAGTCCCCGGGTTTCATTAACTTCTTCTTCCACTTTTTTCCCCTTATAAGTTACTACCACTTGCTTGTAATTCCATGGAACAGCCTTGGTGTTATTTATCGGCAGCTGGGTTACAAGTGTAATGATAATAGGGTCGGTGCGAGCCCCTTCCACGATTATGACAGACTTACTTGCTGCCCCTAGAACCATCACTTTCGGCTTTCCTTGCTTTGCTTCAACATCATCTGGGAACCTTTTCACAACTAATACTAGCGGTTTAACATTGGGCGGGCTTAGTTTGTCCTTCAGCCCTTCAGCTGTCGAGGGTGTTGCACTTGTAACAACTGGAGTTTTGACTGAATCACTGTCACTGGCACGGATCATCATAATAGACTTTGAAGGTTTCTCGGGCTCTCCATCCTTATACACCATCTCAATCATGTGCATTTCGGCATGGGCTGGCAAGGGATTCTGATTGATATTTGGAGTTTTCGGGCTCTGGACCACAATTTGGTTTGAATCGATAAGCTCCTGGATGGCGTTCTTCAAATGCCAACACTTTTCTGTGTCGTGCCCGGGAGCATCAGAACAATATTCACATCTAAGGGAATAATCCAGGTTCTTTGGAGGGGGATTTGGTAATTTTGACTCAATCGGCCTCAGGACATCCAACTGCCTCAACCTCTGAAACAAACTGGTATAAGACTCCCCAAGCAGGGTAATAGTTTTCTTCCGATGCAGCCTTTCATTTCTATACTTTGGCCTGGGTTGAAAGCTTGGACCAGTAGGGTTTCGGTATGTTTGTGGAGGGGGATAAGGATTTTGTGGAGCTGGTGCACGCCATTGCGAGTAAGGAGGGGGTTGAGCATATGACTGTGCCTGGTGGACGTAGTATTGGGGTGATCTGACTGAATATTGAGGGTTTTGTGGTGGGAAGTAGTGCTGGGGTGGACTATATGGAGTTTGGGTGTAGGTTTGAGGTTGGGTCGAGGCCGGGTGTAATAGTATGGTGAACCCCTTGGGCCATGCCACGATCCTGAGGCGACCATAGCAACATCTTCTTTCTTCTTTTTCCCTAACACACCCCCGGTGCCATTCTGGATTGCTTGTGTAGTTGCTTTGATGGTAGAGTAACTCATGATCTTGCTTGATTTGAGTCCTTCCTCTACCATTCCTCCCATATTTACCACTTCATTGAACGGCTTACCTATGGCCGAGATCAAATGACCAAAGTAAGTAGGCTCCAAGGCCTGAAGAAAGTACTCCACCATTTCAGCTTCCTCCATTGGAGGGTTGACTCGTACCGCCTGTTCTCTCCACCGGAAACCATACTCCCTGAAGCTCTCACTGGGCTTTTTCTCTATCTTAGTCAAGGATAGGCGATCCGGGACAATCTCTACGTTGTACTAGAAATGCCGAGCGAAAGCCTGGGCCAAGTCATCCCAGGTGTACCACCTGCTGTTGTCCTGGCGGTTGTACCACTCCAGTGCTGCACCACTCAAACTTTGACTAAAATATGCCATCAACAATTCATCCTTCCCACCAGCACCCCTCATTTTGCTGCAAAATCCTCTTAAGTGGGCCACGGGGTCTCCATGCCCGTCGTACAAGTCAAACTTGGGCATTTTGAATCCGGCAGGTAGCTGGACATCAGGAAACAAACACAGATCTTTATATGCCACACTCACTTGGCCGCCCAAACCTTGCATATTTCTCAGCGAATGCTCCAAACTTTTTACCTTCCTAAATATCCCCTCTTGCTCCGTGTTTTTGGGTGGCTTCTCAGTTTCGACAGGAAGTTCAAAGTGAGGAGTGTAAGAGTAATGATCCGGGACTTTCAAGGTAGGCTCTGGGGCATAGTATTGGTTATCTCGGTCTTGGAATGCCGGCTCACTGGAAGATCGATGAAGGGTAGCTGGCGGAGGTGCTACGAAGACAGTGGTAGCCGACGGAGCCGGGTGGGTGGTTGCTTTGGCCGGTAGAGCTTGGATGGCTTGGGAAGAGGTGCTACGATAGTGATGGTAAGGGGTAAAGCTTGGTGCGTGTTGTGGGGATAGATCAACAATGGTGGGTTCTCGAGATTGAGCTAGCGGTGGGATGAAATCAGGGTTGGCGGGATATGATCGTGGAGGATGCCCCTTCATCCATGCCTGGTACATTTCGGCCATTTGGTGCTTCAGCTTATGTACCTCTTCTTTCAAACCAGACTCAGATTCCTCCATCTCTTTCGGTGGGTCAATAACACTTGCGTCCAATTCTTTGCTAGCCATGATCGCCTTGTGTTTAGACCTGGTGTTATACGGGTGACTTGCCAGAATGCCAAACAAACTAATCACCTTCCTATTCTCAATAACAACTGTAAACTTTTTAGTGTTTAAGAGTTTAACAGATAGGCAACCGCACATTTGGGATGCAATACACCTGAACTGTTAACTGCTTCTATTATGTATTTAAACGGTTGCATGCTTCATCCCGGCCTTAACTAACTCTTTTCACTTTGGCACTTTTTCTTCTCTCTTTTCTTTTCTTTTCATTCATGCCTTTCTTTACTTGGTTCTTCTCGCTCCCCTTATATTTTTGCACTTTCTTTCCCCTCTTGTTTTGCCACTCTCACTCAATTTCTATCCTCTCCTTTCATTTTATAGTTATGATCAAGTCTTATGGGGATTGCCTACGTATCATGACGCCGCATGAATCCGATCATTATGTAGTTCATGGGTAAATGTGAAATAAAAGAAAGAAAATTTTTGGGGTTTTCAATATTCCATTATAATAAAATCTTTTTCGATTTTCTATTATAGATGACTCTGACATACAAACTCTTAAACAGGAAAAAAAAACTAGACATGAAGAAAAAAAACTAACAGACTCGACAAATGAAATACAGACTTAAAACCAAACAAAAAGTCAGGAGTACATAAGAGCTTCCACCGGTGCCCTGGGAGCCTGCGGAACATTATTCGGTCTTTGCGCGGGCCTTTGTGCAATATCCTGCTGAAGACGGTCCAAGTCATCCATCACCCGGCGAACGAATGTCATCACGGAAGCAAAAAACATCGACCTAGTCATGTCCTCACACTCGTGGCACTTCATCACAACATAGTCGCTATTTCTTTAATCCTTGTTCTGATGACACCTTTCTCTTGAAGCAGATGCCCTATTTGCTGTGCTCGAGCTTCCAACACTTGGGTATCTGTGTTGTTTTGGTCCTGTAATTGTTGCATGCTTTCTTCTAGTTGGCCAATTGGTGCATAGCAATGCTCTCTTTCTGCTTTGAAGTTCTTTGTTTGCTGGGCCATCTTATTTTCCAGAGTAGTTAGCTTCTTCTTTAGAAATGTGACTTCTCTGTCATACCTTTCCTTTAACCGTTGAACAAATTTTGCTCGCCCTTCTGCATTCTGTTCCAACCTTGCTCGGGTTTTAGCCAATTCCTCTTCGGCCTTTTCCAAGTCAGCCCCGTAATCACTCACTTTCCATCTAAGAGTGTTTATGAGTTTTTCATCTTGTCTGCCGGGTTTTCAGCGGCGATCTTCATCCTCTGAATCTGAGCTCGGAGGGCTTCATTTTCTTGGACCAACCTTCTCATTTCACCTTCAACTTCTTGCACTTGTAGATCATTATTGAATTCAACGTTTCTCAATTTCTCTTCCAGAGTGTGAATGGCGGCTTGATATTTTTTCTCTTTCTCTCCCCAGGCCAACCTTTCCCGGACTTTGTCATCAAAAGCCTGAACATGCGATCTCTTGGCGGGTCTCTCGCGCTCGGGCTCGGGCTCATTACTTGCACAAGACCTTCTCTCAAACCACACGGCGTAATCTGGATCAACTTCCCCTCTCGCAATATCTGGTACCTGGGTGCCATTTTTCAGATATCGGCAACCATTCCAATCCTGCTGGACTAAAGCCTCGGGCAATGTAGCTTCTGGATGTAGCTCAATGACTCGGGTAGTTAAATCTTCATCTTCGGGCACCACCTGATATCTTCCTAACTTCCTTAAAACCCTCTGCGGTGCGTACGACTGGACACTTCTCAAACCCATCAACATTAGGTAGCCTTTTGTAGTCGTCATGTGTATGATTTTCGTCACCGGAATCCATCCTAGAGTCCATTCTATCTGACTTGCTTTTAGAGCTCTTAAGTGAGAGACCCAGGCTTCAAACCCTTCTGGAGAATCGTAGTCTTTCACCTTTCCTCATAACTCTTGATGAAGTTGTCCTTTCTTGAACCATAACTCATGAATTTGGGGTGATGGCGGAGATGCTCGATCAACCACATTTGCAGAAGTACATTGCAGCCTTCAAAGAATTGAGCCCCGGATCTACATTTTGTCAATGCCCGATAAATGTCTGCCAGCACTAAAGGAGCGAGTGTATGATCTTTTTTTGTAGTGAGGATTTGTGCGATTCTGGCCATGCGGGTATCTATTGTCCCTTCTGCAAATGGAAAGACTATAATCCCCAAGAACGCCACTATGAAAGCGAACCTACGATGAACTTGGCAAATGCTCTTATCTTTTTTGTTGTTCAATCCCTTTTCGTGTGTTTCGAACCCGACTGAGTGCCCAAACCTGGAATACAAGAAGTGAAAGGAACAACATCCTTTGTTCACATGGGCCTTCATCAATTGCTTACTGATATTCAGAAGATCAAAGAATTTGTGCACAGATGGGGCGCTTGGGAATATAAGCTGTTGTTTTCTCAAGTCCTGGCCAAAGTAAATATATCCGGCTATTTCCTCCAGAGTAGGGGTGAGCTCAAAATCAGAGAAACAAAAAACGTTGTGCACAGGATCCCAAAAAGTTACCAAGGCCTTGATTAAATCCTCCCGTGGTTTGATTTCCATAATGTCCGTAAGGGCACCCAACTGCTCTTTCACCCAATCCTGACCATCTTCATCTAAATCATACCACCACATATGCAGCTGCAACTGAGCCTATTCTATGACCAATAGTGCCGGGTTCTGGACAGTGCTCATTTTGTACCTGTGGATGGTTATGGTTAGGGTTGACTCCGGTGGACTCTTTTTGCGAAAACCAATGCATAACTTCTAAAGGAAAAAACAAAAAATCAAAGGAGAATGGCCCTTCCCCCCTACACTATTTTTAACACAAGATGTTGTTTTTTTGTAAATGTGGCCCCTTCACAATTCCAAATAAATTTTGAGGCCGGGGGAAGATACTTTAAAAAAAAAATGACACCTCACTGACAGACTTGTCCGTTCTCTACAAAAATAGTCCTTCGACAATTGAAAGATATTCTAAAGCTATCTCGGCATGAACGGCTTAAGACATAACCGAAGCTGGGTCGGCTTATTATTTTGACCAGAGCCCCAACTACACTTCATTTTATTTGGTTACCTTTGCAAAAATGAGGCCGAACCCTATGTAGGTTGCCTACGTATCCCACATCCGGTGAGAATCAGACCTGCGTAGTTTGGTTAGTTTTGACATAATTGAAAAAACATGAATGACTTGTTTTGAAATGACTCTTTTCTTTTCTTCTTCTTCTTTTTTTTTTAAAAAAAAATTTCGGCAGAATTTCGGGACATTTTCAAATACCGGGGTTTCCAGAACTGGGTTTTATTTCCTTCCTATATCACCCTTGGTTTTCTCTTGATTTTTTTTCCTAGCCGGTCAGTAAGCAAGACGAAATAAATAAATGTTCACATAGCACGTAAGATGCATCAGGATGGTTTGTTATTTTGGGTACACCTGTCCTAGATGGACCCAACCCCTTTGTTGAGTCCCCTAAGTCAAATGCACGTGATGCAAACAAACGTTCCTACTAGGGACCAGGCATGAGGTTATGTTATCCTAGGTTTAAACCTAGGGTTGTGTTCTAGACCTGTTTTACCCGAGCGGACAGCTCGAGCCGAGGTGGGGGAAACGTACCGGGAGCACGAAAGTCTACCCGGCCTTGTTGCTGACCCAAGCCTCGTTCTAATTGGTATGACTTCTAACAGAAAGGTGGGCCACGCGAACGTGTGCACCATATTTCAGAAGACTCAGAAGGGTGCCGTAAGAAGGCATTTTAATACAATTCAAATAATATCGAAATGGTAAATAAACAACAATTAACACATTAGGATCACAATATATAGTAATATCACCAATAAACAAAGCCAAGTAAAATTCATATTAAAAAGCTCGAATTCTTGAACCCTGAACCAGAGATTCTGGATTCGGTCCCCAGCAGAGTCGCTAGAGCTGTCACACCTCCTTTTTCTACCCGAAAGGGATATAAGGGAGTTTTTTCAATTTAAGTGACAATCAAAACGGGATTATTTATATCAAATTCAGAGTCTCCTCTTGGGATAATTTATGGTGTACCAAGTCACCAGTTTAAAATCCCGAATCGAGGAAGTTTGACTCTGTTATACAGTCCGCGAAACACAGAAATCCGGGTAAGGAATTCTGTTAACCCGGGAGAAGATGTTAGGCATTCCCGAGTTCCGTGGTTCTAGCACGGTCTCTTTAATCATATTTGGCTTATTTAAATTATCCAGTTACTTATTTTAGAACCTATGTGCTCTTTTCATAATTAAGAAATTATCTTAAAACGAGTCACGCGTACGTGTACTCATTTGTTTGGCTTTATTATTATTAAGGAAGTTTAGTCGAAGTTGCGCGAACGCATACCCCAATTTTGTTTTTAAGATCTCAATTATGTCACACGAACGTGTACACAATTACGACAATATATTAAATCGCACCTAAAGCAAGCTACGAATGTTCATGTTTAAATTAAGCTAAAATTTAATACAAAGAGATACTAACTATGAACATGCTTTGTAAGATAAACCAAGCCATTAATTACTCGAAGGGATCTGGGCCAGCAGTAGGCCCAGTATATTATTAACGAACAAGGACTAATGTCAACTGGGCTCAAAGCTAGGCCCAGGAATACTGGCAAAGGGATATAAGCAAATGCAGTCTTGGCTTGCCATTAGCATGCTTCAACTGGGCAGATATTACGCCCAGTTCTTTTAAATGGCGGGGCTTCAAGATTAGAGCCAGTTTATTACGTTAACAGGCAAATTAAAGGACAGAAGATTACTGAGGGTGATTGGGCTTGAAATTGAGCCCAAAGGTGAGAAAAACTTAAGAGTGTTGACCTGGGGCCTGGTTTTACTCGGGCCGCCCCACATAGGCCAAACACCAGGCCCAATTACCTCAACCAAAGGGGCCTTTAATGCCAGGACCTTAATTAGGCCTGACTTCATTTGTACACCAAAATATAATACCGGATTACTGGAATTTCAGAGTACTAATCAACCACTATAAATCAATTTATTAACATGCTATGCATATCAACAACAAAAGATCAATTCCTGAACTCATTCATGCATTATCCTAGACCTAAACATGCAATCATGCTAATAACATTGAACTTCGAAATGATTTAACTGAGGATACTCAGCCATTCAAACAAATATATAAAATATACATTCAACAATTTTTAGCAAAGTCCCAATAAATTACAACTTGTTAGGCATTGTAAACTGTTAAACCACACACGGATCAACTAAACTAACTCAAACCTTTAAACATCTAAACATTGTTACTACACTATAGAGTAGAACATCAGTGTCAGCAATACTAATGAAAACTGAAAAGAAATTACAAATCCAAAAATGGAGGAACAACAGAAAACATCTAGGAAAAAAAATCCGGAGTCATATTCAAAACCAACATGCTACAATTCTATTTTTATCACTTCAAGGCTCATGAAAATACCTGGATACAACAAAGAACAATGAAATAAGAACTTCAGCAAGGAAAGAATAGGAGACAATAACCAATCAACAGCAGTAACAACTTCAGCTTAATCCACACTCAAACCAGAAATTTCAAGGAAAATTTTCTAAGTTTTTGCTAAAAATCAAAGGAAAATAGAACCAGCCACCAATGGAATAGTAGCTGAATCTTTTTAGTGCTTTTTAGGGTTTCTCAATCTCTATCTAAATGAATGAGAAAGGTACTATTTATGGGCATCAAAATGCCATGTGCTGAAAGGATAAGGAATTATTCCCTTCAGCCACAAAGGCATCTTTTAACAGAATTGTACAGCTGCCTCATTGGCTTCAGCTTTTGTGCTGGCCAAATAGGGCCAACTCCCCATATTCTAGAACCTTCTCACATGGCCTTATCTGAATTTCCTATTTACATACCCTTCCAATGATCCCCCTTAAGTTTTTCTTTTGTTCATTTAACCCCTCATAATTTCCAATTGATGTCACAATAGTAAAAACATACTGATGAACGAAAACAAACTAATTGGGATTCAAAATCTAACATAAAACCAATTAGACATACAACAAACCCTAATAGTAACAATTATTTGGAAAATTAAACTAAGTAAGGCATGAATAAACACTAAACGCCATCTAGCTCTAAGGATAATGAATAATCAAACAAGGCGAACAATAATTAACCCCAAAGACTTAACTGGATTACTGTCTTTAAAAAAACTGATTCAATTTTCTTTAAACACCTAAAATTAACTAATAATTAATGATTGACAATTAAACTAATCACAGACTATTGTCAAAATTTAAGAAAATGAAAGAGAAATATAAAAATAAGATGGAATAACAACAAATAGCATGGACAGTACTAGGACGAAGCAAATTAAACCTAAAGTGAAGATAAGAAATGTGCCTATTGAGAAATCAAAGAAGAATCTGATGCAGATCTATGGCTTGACTTCGAAATAATTCGGAATTGACCCCAAATGATTGTTCTTGTTAAGAACAATGTATTTGGGGTGAGTTCCGAACTACACGAACTTAAAGAATTGCAGAGAACCGGGACATGCAAGAACAAATTTTATTTTTGATTCTCAGATCTGAAATTGGAAGGGTTCGGTGGGGATTTAAGAAAAACCGTTTATGGATTTGGAAAGAGGGAGGAAGGGTGATTGTGTGGTGAACATTTGGAGTTGTTTGGGTGACCTAGGGTTTAGGGTGTGATTTTTCGGATTTGAAATTTGAAGATTTGGGTGATGATTTGGGAGAAACTTATGAGGGAATAGTGTTTGGGAAGGGCTCAAGGTTAGATGGTGTTAATTTGAGGCGATTTGGAGGTACTCCGCCGCTGTAAGGCGATTTCCGGGAAGCGAAGAAGGGTGGAGCCGGTGAGGGGTTACAGGCTAGGGTTACATGTTTTAGAGAGGTGGACGACGGAAGTGAAAGGGGGTCTCTAGGGTTTCAAGGGGTTCAGACAGTTTTATAGCTAAAGGATGGGCAGTTGCGAGCCGTTGGATCAAGATGATCCAACGGATGGGATTAGAGAGGAGGATAAACGGCGTCGTTTGGTAGTGGGGGAAAGCGGACCGGGTATGAGGTATTGGGCTTTGGCGGATTTAGAGAAGGAATGGGACCTGGGCCACTGATTTTGATCTTTTGGGTGGCCCAAATCAAAAAACCAGCCTTTTCTTGTTTTTGTTTTCTTTCTTTTTCTTTATTTTCTTAAATTTTTAAAAAAAATCCTAACTAAATTAATCCTAAATTAGTCTAAATCATAAAATCAAGCTAATTATCCATTTGCAATATTTAAAAAATTGATTAATCCTAAATCACCGAAGAGAAAACTACTCATCTAATGTTAAGAGCCAAAAATGAACAATATTTGTGATTTTCATTTTAATCAACAATTATTAACCAATTAATTTCAAAATACGAACACGAAACCTAATATGCAACGCATGAAATTTTGATATATTTTTTTTTCTTGGAGTATTTTCTATGCTTTTAATGTATGCAGAAATGCAACTAAAATGCAAACACTTGAACATATATTCCTAAAAATTCTATAAAATTAAAATGAACTACAAAAATCTATTGTGTGATTCTGTAGGTGTATTTTGGGTCGGGTAAGATCACGTGCTCACAGATATCAAATTTTTGGTATGAATAGAGTATGCGTTTGACATCAAATTAAATGCTTTTTAAAAGTTACTATCAAATAAAGGTCTCGTTAAAATTATGGAAGCTTTATTTTGTGGGAAAAATTGTGTGTTTGTGTGTGTTAAAAAGAGCTGTACTCCATGCATTATTAGTCTGCCATGATACATATCTAAATATGAAGGTTATGTGACTTTAGCCATTTTATTCAACTTGCTACATTATTTCTAATCTTTAATAAATATTTTGTTTGAAAGCCCATTATACAAGCACCATCGAGTCTGATGATTGTACCTCAAAAAGCAACAGAGGGAAAGCAAAAATTTTAGAATTCGCCAAGTATTCTGTTGGCCATTCTCCATTAGGACAATCCAGTAATAGATAAAGAGAAGGAGAAGCAGATAAAGATGTTACTGTTGATGTGTATAGTAAAAGAACTGAAAATCAGAGAGTGAGTTTGTGTACGGGTAAAATCGGGGACAAAGTTTTCCCCGATTCCCCCATTCCCCGATAAGAAAACAAGGGGAAGCATGGCCCGACGTGGTTATAATCGAGGCCCAAGAACCCCTCGTATCGAAACCCGTAGGAATGAATGATGTATCTGAGATCGGATATGGTGAAATAGTTGACCCAAACCAAGTATAGCTTCTGGACTTCGGGAAACGCGGAGAAGAGTTACACATGACGAGTAAGGGGCCATAATATTCGCCCTCAATCGCATATTACGGCACGAATCCCATTTAGTATCAACTATAGATCAACATTTACTGGAGAAAAGGAGATTTTTACCTTATTTCGACTTGTACTGGGATTGAAATTCCCCTACTATATAAAGAGAAAGTCTTTCTTTATTCTGACATAAATCAAAGTAATAAAAGTTTATTTTTGTCTTCTAGCTATTCTTCAAAATGTTCTTCATTTTGTTCTCTCATTTATTCACAACCGAGCTTGTATCGAGGGTCTGATCGAAGATAAAGTCCACTATTCAGTTTAAGATCAGGCTTGATCATCACGTTGCGATTGGTTTGATCATTTATTTTATCTCTAACTTATTTATCTGTTATTCTTAATCATTCTTATTGAATTAAATCACATATCTTTTAAACCGCGTACAAATGTAATTATTACTCATTTTTGGGGTAAATAATTTGGCGCCCACCGTGGGGCTAAGGATAATAGTGATGATTTAATACGAATCTCCATAACACACCTTATTTTATGCTTGTTCTTTAAAATTTTGATTTCAGGTTAACCTAAGGATGTCAAACTCTCATTCTACTCACATGAATATTAGCACTGAGTTAGGCCATCATGGCGAGAATAATAATGTGATGCCTAGTAATGATGTGCCTCCTGTCGATCCCAATAGTGTCCCAATCGCCAACCCGGTCGATGCTAACTCGCAGGTGGCCATCAACATCAATTTACCAACTGATCCAAAAAACAACGTCTGCGGGGGACCCCGGCCAGCGGCTAGGGCAGCGCCCGAGGGTGAAGGTAATGGGGTGAGCCTGCAGTTGATCTTCGAAATGCTGCAGGCTCAACAAACAGCGATAACATATTTGTAGAACCAAAGCCACGCCCCTAACAGGGTCGAACTCGAAAAGTCCCGGGAAAATACTCGTAGGGACGAATAAGTTGCCGTGGAACTGGGTGAGTTCAGACCGGGGAGACTTCTGAGGTGATGAAGATGCTCGAAGAATTGACGAAATGGGTGGAAGCCAAATGTGACTCCCTCATTGTCGTAAATCAAGTCAACATGGAGCGTTCGAAGTAAAAGAGGAACAAATGCGGAGGTACTTGGACAAATTTGCAAGTGACCCTACACCAATTCAAGGAATGGACTCTGCAGCACGTACCTCGGGATCAAAATAGTGAGGCTGATGCACTAGCCAATTTAGGGTCGTCTGTCGACTCCGATGAATTCGACTCGGGGGCAGTGGTACAACTGATGAACTTGGTGGTAGAAGAAGGTCACGCCGAGGTAAACTCGACAAGTTTGACCTGGGATTGGAGGAACAGATACATAGACTGCCTGAAGACAGGAAAAACTGCCATCGGATCCCAAGGAATCGAAAGCCCTACGCACCAAAGCTGCCAGGTTGAGCTTGGTCGAGGGGAAGTTGTTCAGAAGATCCTTCTTCGGCCCACAAGCTAGGTGCTTGGGTCTGGGGGAGACCGAATACACCATGAGAGAGGTCCACGAGGGCACTTGCAAAACCACTCGGGGGAAGAATCCCTGGTTCAGAAGTTAATCAGAGTCGGTCACTACTGGAATGAAATAGAGAAAGATGAAAAGGACTTCGTATGGAAATGCAACGAGTGTCAAAGACACGCCCCCATGATTCATCAACGGGGAGAGATGCTTCACCCGGTCCTGTTGCCATGGCCATTTATGAAATGGGGGATGGACATCGTTAGTCCCCTGCCATGGGCGCTACATACTACTCATGACCGATTATTATTCCAAGTGGGTCGAGGCTCAGGCATTCGAGAACGTCCGAGAGAAAGAGGTCATCGAGTTCATCTGGGATCACATAATATGTCGATTTGGGATACCGATTGAGATCGTTTGCGACAGCAGAAAATAATTCGTCGGTAGCAAGGTAAATAAGTTTCGAAGACCACAAAATCAAGAAGATATTATCAATGCCTTACCACCATAGTGGGAACGGGCAAGCGAAATCAACGAACAAAACTAGTTCTCCAAAACTTGAAAAAGAGATTGACAGATTCAGAGGGAAAGGCGGGAAGCCGCCCTGGTCCAAATGGCCGGCCAGAAGCAGCAAGTAGGGAGGTACTACAACCGGAGAGCTAACCTTTGACATTTTCAAGTCAGGAACTTGGTGTTGAGAAAAGTAACGCTACACACCAGGAACCCAAACGACGAGAAACTGGGCCCGACTGGGAAGGATCGTATAGAGTTGCCGGAATAATCGGTAAAAGCTCATCTAAACTAGAGTCAGGAAATAGTAACTATCGAACAACTGGAACGTGGCATACTTAAGACGGTGCTACTACTAAGGTACAAGCTTAACTCCCTTTTTGAACTTCGTAATATTACGGACTAAGTTATGCAGTTACTCGACCGGGGGCAAATGTGACTATTATGTCTGAAAGCACGTGTTGTACTCTTTTTCCCTTGAACCGATTTTTTCTCGAAGTGGGTTTTTCGGCAAGGTTTTTAATGAGGCAATAGTAAAACGTGCTACCTTAGTTTCGAAGGCCGGCCTAATACCAGAGTTATTGATCATTTGCACTAAACCAACAATATTCGAGCCCTCACATGTTCGACCTCAGATACTGGGGGCCATTACCCCTAGGTCAGGATCTTGGATCTTTAGAAGGCGCAATCACTTAATATTTAAGACAAGGCTTGGTAGTTAGGATTCGTTGTAAGGGTCAAGCGGTCAAACGAACTGTACCCATGTAGCCCACTCTAGCAGCGGCACAAGGCTTATGAGCCTCCGATTATGTACTCTACTTACAAAACAATGAAAGAAATCTTTACTTTCCTTATACTTTATCACTACGCATTTCGCTCCATTGATGCTTCACAATGGATCCTAAATCCTAAAGCCCACGAGCTACCCGACTCAGGGACTGTCGTACGATAAAAATCGGATGGCCCGCTCTGTCGAATCCCGGAGGTACCGAGCCTATTAGGCAGGGCTCAAACATGAAAGGCTACGACCAACCTAAAATGGCTCGGAGACGTCCGAATTCCGTATGCAGAAAGTAAGGCCCTTAAGTATATTTAAAACCTATTAAAGGGTTACCCTCAACAAAACACTGTCGTATATGATTGAAACACTTAAGTGTCTTAAAGACCTTCGATTTTTACCGAAATTTTGAAGCCATGAACAATCCAGAGTTACCATCAAAATTGATCCCCATTTGGGCTTCCGGAGAATAGATGCTCCAGATTGCGTCTGATTCTATGTTAAGGCATTAAGGACGATCCACAAATAAAAAATTACAAATAGATGCTGAAAAGCAAAAAACACGGTGTTGCCAAAGGAGATATTTTACATATATTTCAAAATATATTTACAAAGACACGATAAAACGTCCTCAAAATAAACAAAAAAGAAAATGCACAAAAAGTAAAAAAAGAGCTAAGGCATCTCCGCCTGATCTTCACCGGAGCTTAACTCGGCACTAGAACCTTCGAAAGCTTCGGGACCTTCGGGCTCATAAATTTCTTTTGCCTCGACCTCAAGTCTCTTGGCCTCTTCAATCTCGGCCGACAGATAAAGACCCCGAGCATTAATCTCCTCGAGGGTCTCCCTCGGGGAAAGTTGCTTTACATACACGGTCTTCATTTTTAAACGGGCCTCGCTATCTCCACATCAGTTTTATTCTGGGCCACCATTTCTTCAACTTCAGAGGAATCGATCGAGGTTGCCTCTAATTTGAACTTCATCGCAGTGTATTCCCAGGCAAGATCGTCCCGTTCCGAGACGGCTGAATCCAGTTGTGCCCGGAGTTCGTCGTTTAGCCGAGACCACTTGTCGGCCTTGTCCTTTGCCACCCGGAGCTGGTCCTTGACCGATGCTAGATCCTCGTTTGTAGCCTCCTTTCCGAGGCCAGCAGGTCCATCCCGCTCCTCAGCGCCTCGGCCGTAGTCTTGACTTCGTTCATCTCAGCCTAGAGCTGGTCAATAAAGTCTATCTTTTCTTAGACCTGCGAGGTTGCGTCGTTAGCCACTATGCATTGTTGACGGTCAATTTTGACCCTCCCTTTTAAAATTTATTTATTTATACTTAATAATTTGCAATAAATATTTTCAAAGTATTTTCTAGTAATGAATACCTATTTCTTCAAATTAATTCAGTATTATTTTCAGATTAATTGTTTAACATTAGTATTATGTAATTATAAATATATTTACTATGTTAGGATTTGAAAACAATAATTCTGATATGTAAGTTCTATAATTAATTTCGTAAACTACTTCTTAAAATAGTTAATTAGTTTACTATTTCAATAATTCAGATTAATGTCCTAATGAAGTAATTTTACAATTAATTACAATAATTAGTAGTATTTAGCAATTATAATTTTCATTAAATTTTATTGAGGATTATTAAGTCTATTTAACTTTATTTCAAAAGGGATCAAAGACAAAAGAGCTACAATTGCAATTTTCAACCAAATGCAAAATGGCCACCTTTTAAATTATTTTTGGCCCAAATGTGCAAGCCCAAACGGAAAATAACCCCATCTCATCTCTGTTGGCGATCCAAGTGATCCCGTTCGCACCAATCATAACGCGCCACGTCACCCTCACTCTCAACTCACAGAAAAAACACGCCCTTCTCTAAGCCGTTGATCCATCTGATCAATGGTTCACGTTTATTCTCTAATTCTCGTTCTAATTTAAATACCTGTCCCCAAAGACCCAATCTTAACCGTCCAAAATCTTTTAATTCAATGGACACAAAAATTTCCCCTAAAAAATCCTAATTGATTGAAGTATCAGGACCGTTGATCCTTATATCCAATGGTCCAGATCCTATCCCCCATCCATAAACCTAGAGACTACCCCATTATCCAGAAACCCTAATCATTTCTCCCACGCTTAGCTGCCTTACCTCCCCATTTCCTCTTCTTCTCTCTTCACACTCGAGCTTAAAGACCCATCTATCACCTAAGCCTTGCACAAATTCGTGCACGACCATGAACACATCAAGAAATCATCCATCATGTCCTCCTTATCCGCGATTCTCTCTTAACATTCCTTTTTTCAATCACAAATTCAAACCACCCAAATTCTGAAACCCTAGGCTTAAAGATGAAATCTCAAATCGTCGGAACTCTGTTATGATCCTTCAAATCAAGGTCTAAAATCATCTCTTTGTCCCTGATACACAACAGTTCCTGCTGAAAATTCCCTTTTCAATCATAAAATTCAAAACCCTTCGAGTCTAAAAACCTTAGCTTCAAGATGTAACTTCAAATCGTCAAAATCCTCTCTCGCTCCGTCAAATCGGAGCATGCATGAATATTTTCAGAGGGTTCTTCATGAGAATTCTTTACCCAGAGGTCAAACGCAATGACCTCTAGGTTTTAAGTTTAACCGATGGTCTTCTACCTTCAACGATCAATCTCCCTTCACTCGGGTAAAACTCAATGCAGGTTTTCCCCTTTATCTTCTGATTTTCATTCGGTTTGCTATCATCATTGCCATGATGTCACTCTCCACTATTCAATTCAAACTCTCTAAACCTTTGAGCCTCAATGGATACTATAAATAGCAGTCTTAAATGCTCTCAAAAACACACACCAACTAAAAAAAAATAACAACGAACACATATACAGTCACGAACGCACCAAGCACAAAAACACTAAGAAAATTAGGGGTTTTGGTCTTAGATATCTTACTGTTCTCCTCTCTTTTGCTGAGTTCTTTGTTGGTTCAAGCTTGAAAGTTCTGGGATCTTGAGCAACAAAAGAATTCGTTTGGTCTGCTGCCCTTAAGAAGGTCAGCACCTTTTTCTCCCTTTTCTTTTGTTCATCTCTCTGAATGATTTAGATATGTCATGTTAAGCTCTGTAGATTATAATTATTCTGTATGTGTTTGACATGTTTGATATTTATACTTTGTTAGTTTGACGACCTTTTATGACCAGCTTGTTCTGTTATGATTCTCTAAAGTGATAATCGACTAAGTAATGGATAATTATTGATTTGTGTTATGAGTTTTCCTACAGTCTCCATGCCTAAATTCTTATATGTTTATGTTCAATATAAACTTCATTGTGTCACACCTCCTTTTTTACTTACTACACCCCGGAAGGGCATAAAGGAGTTTTTCCACTTAAAGGACAATCGCAACGGGATTTATTATTAAGATTTCAGAGTCGCCACTTGGAAGATTAATGGTGTCCCAAGTCACCGGTTGAATCCCGAACCGAGGAAATTATGATCTGTTAACAGTCTGTGAACCAGAAATCCGAGTAAGGAATTCTGTTAACCCGGGAGAAGGCGTTAGGTATTCCCAGGTTCCGTGGTTCTAGCACGGTCGCTCAACTGTCATATCTGGCTTATTTATTTGATTTTAGTACAAGTTCTAACCTATGTGCTTTTTAACTTTGAACCGCTTTTATTATTATTATTATTTTAAGAGAATTGCAACGTCGTGAAAACACGTCTCGAACCGCGTCACATAAATGCACCCGCGATTTTTGACACATTTCGACTTCGTTGGGATTTGGATTTGGGTCACATAAATGCGCACCCGAATTTAGGAAAGTAGGTTATTAAATAACGCGTCTAAAAGCAACTACGCATTGCACTTTGCGAGGGCCATGGAATTTGCTAAATGGCACGCCTCGAATTCTAAGGATCAAATACAAGATTAATTAAAGCGAGGGCCATGCAATTGAGATTTTTGTTTGGCACGGCACGCCTCCGATCTATTTCAAAGGATTGTACTCAACTAAAGCAAACTACGGATGTTCATGATTTGTTCTTTCTAAATTTTTAAATTATTGGTGAAGCTATTGAACTATGGGTAACAAATTCACGTGGAAAAATGCAAACTAGTATCCAACCTCAAATTATTTATCCGTATATACCCAACTAACTAACAAAAACAGAGATAAACTGTAAGAACCCCTGGACAACTAATATTAACAAGACTATACTAACAGAATATGGAAGCATTTATGAAATAAGACCACGATAACAAATCAAAATAAACTAAAGCTACTGCTCATGATTTCTAGCACACGAAACAGACGAAACATCATAAATTAGCAAAGTAAAAGGGTAGTAATGAGTGAGTGGACCTTTAAGCCGAATAAACTGGATCTAGTAGACAACTCCAAGTGAGATTTACAGTAGAGCAAAGCCGAAAAAACTTGAGCGGCGAACAACAAACGTAGCTTGGACGCCTTTGACCGGAAACAATGGACGACACTCCGATTGGGATCAACGAACGGCAACTTATACTGCCTCTTTGCGCTTCGACAACAAACTACATTTGATCGGAAATCCGAGATAGTAACAAAATCTTTGATCGTGAACCACGAAATTAAACTTGAACAACAATATCAAACCATGAAGCAACCACAAAACTCAAACAAGCTCCGTAAGCAGAATTGAACCAATTCCCATTGAAATCAGAAGAAGCAACAAAAAACTTTAAAATTCAACTGAACCCCATGACAAAACTTTTCATATCAAAACATGAGTTTAACAGATTCAGTGACAAGGAACTGAAAATGTAAATCCCAGCGACGAACTAAACCAAACAGCAATATGAAACACACTCCAACCGGAACCGCGAACTCGAAACTCACAAGGCGAATCGAACCGGTCTCAAACAAACTCCATTACAAAAACACACAAAAAAAAGTCCAGAATTGAAGAGAGGAAACAGAAGTGTTCTTGTATATTTTTGCTTTTCTGAAACTCAAACCTTAATGTTGAGGGAAGGTTGGGCAGCTTTGTTTGGGAATTAGGAGTGAAGTCTCAAGTTCTGAAAATGGTGAAGAACAGAGGTCGTTTGGGGTGGAGCCAGGAAGATGAGATCGTGGGGGGAGGGTCTCTTTTGGTGAATTGGGGCGCTCCTTTTGCACTGTTGCGGCGCTCTTCCGATTTTTTGGCGTTATCTTGTGTGTATATTAGGGGTCTAGGTCTAGGTATTAGAATAACAAAGATTTGGGTGTTGGGTCGGGTTGGGTCGACCCGGTTTGGGCTAGGTTGAGGGAAATTTGGGCTTCTAAAATGTTTGGCCCAATTCAATTCAGAATCAGCCTTTTCCAACTTCCTTTCTTTTTGTTGTTCTTTTTTTCTTTCTTTAATCAATTAAAAATATAAATTAAATTCCTAATCAATTCAAATTGTAAAATTAAGCTAATTATCTAACTATAATATTTATAAAAATTAATTGATCCTAAATCAAAGAGAAAAATTAATAATCCAAAATTTAAAAGCTAAGAATGTAAAAGTGAGCCATTTTTGTGATTTTTATTTTAATAAAGCAACTGATTAATTAATAAATCCTAAAATGTAAACACAAACTCTAAATGCAATGCATGGTATTTTTTGGTATTTTTTTGATTTTTAGTGGAAATTAAATAAGCACACTAATGCAAATAATTAACAAAATTCTATGAAAAATCCTATAAAATTGCAAAAAATGGGAAAAGATTATTTTCTTATATTTTATGGGAGTAATTCATATTGGGCAAAAATCACGTGCTCACAATTCATGCACTTGATGAACAGTGTATTTCGGCCGTATCCGGATTCATTTATGATTGTGTTTATTGATGATATCCTGGTGTACTCGCGTAGTCAGGAGGAGCACGCGCAGCATTTGAGGGTGGTGTTGCAGAGGCTGAGAGAGGAGAAGCTCTATGCAAAGTTCTCCAAGTGTGAGTTCTGGCTTAGTTCTGTGGCTTTTCTGGGACATGTGGTGTCCAGTGATGGTATTCAGGTTGATCCTAAGAAGATAGAGGCGGTTCAGAGTTGGCCTAGACCGTCCTCAGCCGCGGAGATTCGGAGTTTCCTCGGTTTGGCGGGTTATTATCGCCGGTTCGTCCAGGGCTTTTCATCTATTGCTTCACCCTTGACCAAGTTGACTCAGAAGGGGGCACCATTTGTGTGGTCTGATGAATGTGAGGAGAGCTTTCAGAAGCTTAAGACAACTTTGACCATGGCCCCGGTGTTGGTATTGCCATCAGCTTCAGGTTCTTACACGGTGTATTGTGATGCTTCGAGAGTTGGGATCGGATGTGTGTTGATGCAGGAGGGTAGAGTTATTGCATATGCATCTCGTCAGTTGAAGCCCCATGAGAAGAACTACCCTGTTCATGATTTGGAGTTAGCTGTTATAGTTCATGCTTTGAAGATTTGGAGGCACTACTTATATGGCGTATCTTGTGAGGTGTATACGGATCATCGCAACCTTCAGCATTTGTTCAAACAGAAGGACCTTAATTTGAGGTAGCGGAGGTGGCTTGAGTTACTCAAGGATTATGATATTACCATTTTGTATCACCTGGGGAAGGCCAATGTGGTGGCCGATGCTTTGAGCTGAAAGGCGGTCAGCATGGGTAGTTTGGCATACATTCTAGTTGGGGAGAGGCCCTTTGCAGTTGATGTCCAGGCTTTGGCCAATCGGATGGTGAGGTTAGATATTTCGGAGCCTAGTCGGGTGTTGGCTTGTATGATTTCTCGGTCTTCCTTGTATGACCGCATTAGAGAGCGCCAGTATGATGACCCGCATTTGCTTGTCCTTAAGGACAGGGTCCAGCATGGTGATGCTAGAGATGTGTCTATTGGTGATGATGGCGTGTTGAGGATGCAGGGCCAGATTTGCGTGCCCAATGTGGATGGGCTTCGGGAGTTGATATTAGAGGAGGCCCACAGCTCGCGGTTTTCCATTCATCCGGGTGCTGCGAAGATGTATCAGGATTTGAGGCAGCACTACTGGTGGAGGAGGATGAAGAAAGATATTGTGAGTTATGTAGCTCGGTGTCTCAACTGTCAGCAGGTCAAATATGATTATCAAAGGCCCGGTGGTGTACTTCAGCGGATAGATATTCCCGAGTGGAAGTGGGAGAGGATTACTATGGATTTTGTGAGTGGTCTCCCTCGTACCTCGAAGAAGTTTGATTCGATTTGGGTGATTGTGGATCGGCTGACCAAGTCCGCGCACTTCATTCCGGTGTGTACTACCTATTCTTCAGAGCGGCAGGCAGAGATTTTCATCCGGGAGATTGTTCGGTTGCATGGGGTTCCGGTTTCTATCATCTCAGATAGGGGTACTCAGTTTACTTCCCAATTTTGGAGGACTTTTCAGCGAGAGTTGGGTACACAGGTAGAGTTGAGTACCGCATTTCATCCTCAGACGGACGGGCAGTCCGAGCGTACCATTCAGATATTGGAGGATATGTTGTGTGCCTGTGCTATTGATTTGGAGGTTCTTGGGCTGAGTTCTTGCCACTTGCAGAGTTTGCTTACAACAACAGCTATCAGTCCAGTATTCAGATGGCACCATATGAGGCCTTATATGGGTAGG
>NW_017672424.1:70153-124258 GCF_001879085.1 Nicotiana attenuata | reverse complement strand
TGCTAAAACAGATATGGAAGCATTTATGAAATAAGACCACGATAACAAATCAAAATAAACTAAAGCTACTGCTCATGATTTCTACCACACGAAACAGACGAAACATCATAAATTAGCAAAGTAAAAGGGTAGTAATGAGTGAGTGGACCTTTAAGCCGAATAAACTGGATCTAGTAGACAACTCCAAGTGAGATTTACAGTAGAGCAAAGCCGACAAAACTTGAGCGGCGAACAACAAACGTAGCCTGGACGCCTTTGACCGGAAACAATGGACGACACTCCGATTGGGATCAACGAAACGGCAACTTATACTGCCTCTTTGCGCTTCGAAAACAAACTACATTTGATCGGAAATCCGAGATAGTAACAAAATCCTTGAACAACAATATCAAACCATGAAGCAACCACAAAACTCAAACAAGCTCCGTAAGCAGAATTGAACCAATTCCCATTGAAATCAGAAGAAGCAACAAAAAATTTTGAAATTCAAATGAACCCCATGACAAAACTTTTCATATCAAAACATGAGTTTAACAGATTCAGTGACAAGGATCTGAAAATTAAATCCCAGCGACAAACTAAACCAAACAGCAAAATGAAACACACTCCAACCGGAACCGCGAACTCGAAACTCAGAAGGCGAATCGAACCGGTCTCAAACAAACTCCATTACAAAAACACACAAAAAAAAAGTCCAGAATTGAAGAGAGGAAACAGAAGTGTTCTTGTATATTTTTGCTTTTCTGAAACTCAAACCTTAATGTTGAGGGAAGGTTGGGCAGCTGGGTTTGTTTGGGAATTAGGAGTGAAGTCTCAAGTTCTGAAAATGGTGAAGAACAGAGGTCATTTGGGGTGGAGCCAGGAAGATGAGATCGTGGGGGGAGGGTCTCTTTTGGTGAATTGGGGCGCTCCTTTTGCACTGTTGCGGCGCTCTTCAGATTTTTTGGCGTTATCTTGTGTGTATATTAGGGGTCTAGGTCTAGGTATTAAAATAACAAAGATTTGGGTGTTGGGTCGGGTTGGGTCGCTTCGGTTTGGGCTAGGTTGAGGGAAATTTGGGCTTCTAAAATGTTTGCCCAATTCAATTCAGAATCAGCCTTTTCCAACTTCCTTTCTTTTTGTTGTTCTTTTTTCCTTTCTTTAATTAATTAAAAATCTAAATTAAATTCCTAATCAATTCAAATTGTAAAATTAAGCTAATTATCTAACTATAATATTTATAAAAATTAATTGATTCTAAATCAAAGAGAAAAATTAATAATCCAAAATTTAAAAGTTAAGAATGTAAAAGTGAGCCATTTTTGTGATTTTCATTTTAATAAAGCAACTGATTAATTAATAAATCCTAAAATGTAAACACAAACTCTAAATGCAATGCATGGTATTTTTTGGTATTTTTTTTTGATTTTTAATGGAAATTAAATATGCACACTAATGCAAATAATTAACAAAATTCTATGAAAAATCCTATAAAATTGCAAAAAATGGGAAAAGATTATTTTCTTATATTTTATGGGAGTAATTCATATAGGGAAAAAATCACGTGCTCACAGCTGCCCCTCTTTGCTCGGAAACACGAAGAGTTTTTGGGCAAAGATATAGTGAGCGGATACGAGCGATTTTTGCCCGTTTGAATACTCCGTGGGAAGCATTTTTGAAAGATTTGACCGAACCTTGCTTCCGAGGTTGCCTACATATCCTTGGCTGTAAGGAATCAGGTCAGTGTAGTTCAGAGGTGAGTGAGATGATGGAGTATGCCGAGGTGAAGAGCCGGTCGAGGTGCCGTTCCGCCGAGGTTCCGGTCCGCGGTCCTATTATTACATCAAAATCAAAATAAATGAAAAGAGACCAGCTAAGCCTGTCAACTATGAGTTACAAGGTTCCTATCTATAAGTCTTCTGAAGCTTGATCTTGAGTCTTGAATGGTTCTTCATGCAGACTTTGGATCTGAACCTTGACGCTAGCTAGTTGCAGGTGCTAATTCATTCTTCCTCAGCTTTTCGGACCAAACCCGGACACCACACCATGCTTGTGACTCCAATCATGTCATAAGCAATTCACATCTTTCTCTACTTCTGCATTTGGATTTACTTTTGCCTTCTTTTGTTTCTCCTCTTCTTTTATTATTTTGGATTGTGACTAACTTCCGTTGATCATCTCGGACTGTTTACTCGCATTCTTTCCGCCAACCTTCTTTGTTGCTGACTTGAATTGTATTCTGAAGTGTTTTCCCTTTCTCCAAGTGATGCTTGACTACTGAGCTTGAATGTATTCCTGTGTTCTTCTGGCGGACTCCTGACTGTTGACTTGAAATGTATTCCTCTGTTCTCTAGGTGAGCTCCTGACTGCTAAAACTTGAAATATATGCCTCTGTTCTCCAGGCGGGCTCCTGACTGCTAAAACTTGAAATATATGCCTCTATTCTCCAGGCGGGCTCCTGACTGCTAAAACTTGAAATATATGCCTCTGTTCTCCAAGCGGGCTCATGATTTTTAAAAACTTGAAATAAATGCCTCTGTTCTCCAGGCGGGCTCCTGATTGCTAAAACTTGAAATAAATGCCTCTGTTCTCCAGGCGGGCTCCTGATTGCTAAAACTTGAAAGATATGCCTCTGTTCTCCAGGCGGGCTCCTGATTGCTAAAACTTGAAATAAATGCCTCTGTTCTCCAGGCGGGCTCCTGATTGCTAAAACTTGAAATAAATGCCTCTGTTCTCCAGGCGGGCTCCTGATTGCTAAAACTTGAAATAA
This sequence comes from Nicotiana attenuata, assembly GCF_001879085.1. Classification (NCBI taxonomy): domain Eukaryota; kingdom Viridiplantae; phylum Streptophyta; class Magnoliopsida; order Solanales; family Solanaceae; genus Nicotiana; species Nicotiana attenuata. The sequence continues at coordinate 121,509 of NW_017672424.1, read as the reverse complement.
ATGCCTCTGTTCTCCAGGCGGGCTCCTGATTGCTAAAACTTGAAATAAATGCCTCTGTTCTCCAGGCGGGCTCCTGATTTCAAAAATAGACAAACAAAAAAAAGAATTTTCTGCCCAGTTTGGTGGCTGGGCGCATCATGTTACCAAACATTACTAAAAATTTAAAAGCTAAAATTTGAAGTGTACTTCCCTTGTTCTCCAGGTGGGCGCCTGATTGCTGAACTTGAAATGTATTCCCTTGTTTTCCAGGTGGGCGCCTGATGCCGAACTTGAAATGTATTCCCTCATTCTCCAGGTAGGCGCCTGATTGCTGAATCTTGAAATGTATTCCCTTATTTTCCAGGTGGGCGCCTGATTGCTTAAATTCGAAATGTATTCCCTTGTTCTCCAGGTGGGCGCCTGATTGCCGAATCTTGAAATGTATTCCCCTGTTCTCCAGGTGGGCGCCTGATTGCTGACGCTTGAAATGTATTCCCTTGTTCTCCAGGTGGGCGCCTGATTGCTGAAATTTGAAATGTATTCCCTTGTTCTCCAGGTGGGCGCCTGATTGCTGAAATTTGAAATGTATTCCCTTGTTCTCCAGGTGGGCGCCTGATTGCGAACTTGAAACGTATTCCCTTGTTCTCCAGGTGGGCGCCTGATTGCTAACTTGAAATGTATTCCCTTGTTCTCCAGGTGGGCGCCTGATTGCTTAAATTGAAATGTATTCCCTTGTTCTCCAGGTGGGCGCCTGATTGCTTCAATTGAAATGTATTCCCTTGTTCTCCAGGTGGGCGCCTGATTGCTTCAATTGAAATGTATTCCCTTGTTATCCAGGTGGGCGCCTGATTGCCAAAACTTGAAATGTATTCCCTTGAAATGTATTCCCTTGTTATCCAGGTGGGCGCCTGATTGCTGAATCTTGAAATGTATTCCCTTGTTCTCCAGGTGGGCGCCTGATTACTGAAATTTGAAATGTATTCCCTTGTTCTCCAGGTGGGCGCCTGATTTCAACAAAAATTGACAAACAAAGAAGAATTTTCTGCCCCAGTTTGGTGACTGGGCCCATCATGTTACCGAATATTACTAGAAATTGAAAGCTAAAATCCTAAATTGTACTTCCCTTGTTCTCCAGGTGGGCTCTTGATGGTCTGGAAAGTATTCCCTTGTTCTCCAGGTGGGCTCCTGACTGCCGAACTTGAAAAGTATTCCCTTGTTCTCCAGGTGGGCTCCTGACTGCAACAAATAAAGAAAACAAAGAACATTTCCTGCCCCAGTTTGGTGGCTGGGCATAGATGTGAGTGTTAAATTGAATTATTCTACCAACTATTATAAGAATGTGAAAACTAAGTCCTATTATCCAGGGAGGTCCTGATAACTCCTAAGTTATATCTTCTAAAGGTATTACTCCCACTACATTTGTTGTCTAAAAGGTCTTAAACTGCTTCCCATTATCCAGGCGGGTCCTGACAACTTCTAGTTAAAAGACAATTTTAACCTAAGCTATATCTACTGAAGGTACGACTTCCACTATATTTTGTTATCTAAGCAGACCTTAAAACTACGTCCCATTATCCAGGAGGGTCCTGAAAATCAAAATTCAAGTCATATCTGAAGAGTGCCAATTTTACGGCTGAGTTATACTATCCTACAACAGTATCTTGTTATCTAAAGGAAATCTTAAAACTATGTCCCATTATTCAGGAGGGTCCTGACAACTCCTAATCGAATCCTATCTTAAACATGCAACTTTGAAACCAACTTATGTTCCTTTGGGGTACATTTGTGCTAAATTATGCTACTCATGATTGTTTTGAGATTTAAACTAAGTCCCATTTTCCAAGAGGGTCCTGAGAGTTTCCAGTCATACCTGTCTGGGTGCTACGTTTCCTTACGGAGAGCTTCTCCGAAGCAAACAAGACTTCTGCCCCTGTGTCAATCAAAGAAAGACCTTGTTAATATAAAATGGTGGCTAGTTGCTGGCATTCTTGCTGGGTACATCCCTGCCGCTGGGCTTTACTCCGTCCCGCTTCCCTGGACTTGCCTTGAATCCCCGAATTTCAACCCCTTGACTCTGATGACCCAAGTGTTCTATCCCGTAANCTGAAAATGTAAATCCCAGTGACGAACTAAACCAAACAGCAAAATGAAACACACTCCAACCGGAACCGCGAACTCGAAACTCAGAAGGCGAATCGAACCGGTCTCAAACAAACTCCATTACAAAAACACACAAAAAAAAGTCCAGAATTGAAGAGAGGAAACAGAAGTGTTCTTGTATATTTTTGCTTTTCTGAAACTCAAACCTTAATGTTGAGGGAAGGTTGGGCAGCTGGGTTTGTTTGGGAATTAGGAGTGAAGTCTCAAGTTCTGAAAATGGTGAAGAACAGAGGTCATTTGGGGTGGAGCCAGGAAGATGAGATCGTGGGGGGAGGGTCTCTTTTGGTGAATTGGGGCGCTCCTTTTGCACTGTTGCGGCGCTCTTTAGATTTTTTGGCGTTATCTTGTGTGTATATTAGGGGTCTAGGTCTAGGTATTAAAATAACAAAGATTTGGATGTTGGGTCGGGTTGGGTCGACCCGGTTTCGGCTAGGTTGAGGGAAATTTGGGCTTCTAAAATGTTTGGCCCAATTCAATTCAGAATCAACCTTTTCCAACTTACTTTCTTTTTGTTGTTCTTTTTTCCTTTCTTTAATTAATTAAAAATCTAAATTAAATTCCTAATCAATTCAAATTGTAAAATTAAGCTAATTATCTAACTATAATATTTATAAAAATTAATTGATCCTAAATCAAAGAGAAAAATTAATAATCCAAAATTTAAAAGCTAAGAATGTAAAAGTGACCCATTTTTGTGATTTTCATTTTAATAAAGCAACTGATTAATTAATAAATCCTAAAATATAAACACAAACTCTAAATGCAATGCATGGTATTTTTTGGTATTTTATTTAATTTTTCATGGAAATTAAATATGCACACTAATGCAAATAATTAACAAAATTCTATGAAAAATCCTATAAAATTGCAAAAAATGGGAAAAGATTATTTTCTTATATTTTATGGGAGTAATTCATATAGGGCAAAAATCACGTGCTCACACATTGTTCTTAGTGACTTACAATAAACTCATCTCTGTTTTATTGCACTTCTGTAATTTTATGAGTTTTGGAAGCTGAGTATACTACCCGATAGTTATGACTGACATGAGAGATGAACTAAGATGACTTATGTTCTCCTACTTCTTAACCTTAAGTTTGAACTAAAAATGTCTAAATACCTTCTTGTCTGCCTGTGTTTTGTTAAACTGTCTCTGAGTTACCACCATGGTCCTTACTCTGTTTAATTATTATCGTTGTTAAACCAATCATGTTCATGTTTTCCTTTCACCAATGATACTGTTATGGTATTCACTTCTGCATATTATTCCCTTCATCCTATTGGTTTATGATCAAGTTCATTATTTGGTAATCTTAACCGATATACACCTGAGAGTTCAATAAGTCCATATCACCTAACTAAGTTGAAAGAACTCAAGTGTTTAGATGCTTCTCTTCTATGTATCTGTATTCACTGACTCTGAGGGTACTTCTTGGGCTATCACTATAATGTTTTCATGATCATTCTCAACTGTTGTGTGCATAGGAAACTATCTTATTTGCATCAAACTGTCTTCTTTTTATGAATCTTTGCTGCATATATTTTCTGTTAAGGTTAAACTATTTTCCTCTTCTTAGTGTAAGTCATGATTTTGTTTGGATAAAGTCAACTAGTAATTGCTGCATAACTAAGTTTTTTTGTTCCATAATCAGTTGAGATGTTCACACACGTGTGTAATTCAAAACTTATGCAATACATCCATGTCCTTAATCTTTTGAGCCCCTGTTGATTTTTGTAAAATTTGCATACATCTATATTTAACTTATCTTACATGAAGAAAGAACTTAGACACTAGGTATAATCAAGTGACCCTTTTAGGAGTTGAAGCATGATCACTTCATACCTATATGCTGAACTAGATTTATTTTTAAATTTGAACTTGTTTTGATGCAATGTTTTCCATCTCCTTTCTTTACCAATATGTTGATTTGGTTTCTCTACCTATTTGAGGTCACTACCACATTTATTCTGCCTATGAATAGTTTACTGAATGTTGCTAGCCTCTTTGCTTAACTTTATAACACCATGTTCTACCTTGAGTTACGCTTAGCCCTCCTCCTTATTGTTAACCTGAAGTTGAACTTGTCACGACCCTAAACTCAACCTGGTCGTGATGGCGCCTCTCGTGAAGACAAGGCCAGCCGATACATCACCCATATTAATCTTTTAATCATTAATAGCCATTTCCAAGCCTTTAATTAAACAAATATTTCATAATATAAGTCTAAATGGACAGTGCGGAAATAACATACAAGTCCGACATCGGGGTGTCACTAGTCATGAGCATCTACTACAACTGTCTAACCACATCAAGATCGAAATGGTCGGAAAGTCACAAGAATGCATAAGGGAGAATAAAGAGGGAGAGAGCAAAGACACGATCGCCAAGCAGCTACCTTGCCGACTCCGATGAAACTACCACCAAGCTCAGAAAATACCTGAATCTACACACAAGGTGCAGGGAGTAATGTGAGTACTCCAACCCAGTAAGTAATAAGAGTAAATAAAGACTGAGCAGTAGGAAACGATGAATCAATATTTATGAACTCAATAAGCGCAACAGGCTTTCAAAACAGAATGCGAGTCAATCGTCTCATTTAAATTCCAGCTTTTGGTTAAATTCATTTGAAATACCTTCCAACAATTTCAGTAGGGGTTCAATACCATTTATAGTAAAAGAGATGAAAGCCGTAATCGGCCCCTTGGGCAAAACTTGGTTCGTAAACAGCCCTCTCGGGCAAAGCAGGAATCATAAACACCTCATAACATGAAAATCTCGGTGGAAATAACAAAGCCAAATCAATGATTAAATTCTGAACATCTCATAAACCCCAGTTTAATTTAAAGTTGTTTAAAAGCATTTGTTCGACATTTCTGACAGAGGCTCAGTATAAAGTTGAGTGAAAGCAGTAGGTAAATCAACATATTCGATAGAAACTCACTTTAAAGAGGAGTGAAAATCAATAAGTTCATACCAGGCCCCTCAGGCAGAGCATCACTCATGTGCATGTATATATCTATCGCCCCTCGGGCAAGCCTCTCAGTCACTCGTGACTCAACTCTTACCAATCAGCACTCACACTCAATAGGTATCATATAGTAATTGTTGCGGCGCGCAGCCCGATCCATATATCGCTGTTGCGTACAGCCCGATCCATAAATATAGTCGACTGCGCTCACTGGGGGTGTGCAGACTCCGGTGGGGCTCCTACAGCCCAAGCGCTATATCACTGCGGCGCACAGCCCGATCCAATATATATATAGCGCTGCGGCGTGCAGCCCGATCCATATAAGTATCGTTGTGGCGTGCAGCCCGATCCATATAAGTATCGTTGTGGCGTGCAGCCCGATCCATATACATACATACATATATATATATATATACATATATATATATATATATATATATATATATATATATATATATATTTCCGACAGAGGCTCAGTATAAATTTGAGTGAAAGCAGTAAGTAAGTCAACATATTCGATAGAAACTCACTTTAAAGAGGAGTGAAAATCAATAAGTTNGAATATAGTGATAAGGCCAGATTTAAGCAATAGCAGGTAAAACATGACTGAGGATATGCTTTCAAACAATTAGAGTGAGGAAAAATAGTAAAAATGCCCCTAAGGGTCTCAACAAGTCGGCACAAGGCCCCAAACATGGCGTACATCCCAAAATAAAATAATATCTAACAATTAGCTATCAAATACGCATTAAAATAATCATTCGGGATGGACTAAGTCACAATCCCCAGTGGTGCTCTACCCCACGCTCGTCATCTAGCGTGTAAGTCACCTCAACATAGCACAACGATGTATCATCCGGGGTTCCAAACCCTCAAGACAGTATTTACAATCATTACTTACCTCAATCCGAGCAAAATCCTATTCCGAAATGTCATTGCCCCTTGAATCGGCCTCCAATCGATCCGAATCTAGTCACAGTTAATTCAATTCAGTCAATACTAATTATAGGAATTAATTCCATATGAAAATACTAATTTTCCAACAAAATCCGAAATTTAACTCAAAATTGCCTGTGGGGCCCACGTCTCGAAATCCGACGAAACTCACAAAATCCGACAACCCATTCAACCACGAGTCTAACCATACCAAAATTACTAATTTCCGATAATATTTCGACCCTCAAATCCTCAAATATATCCAAGAGAGTTTTCAAACTTTTCCAACTTAAAAATCACCAATTACATGTTAAAAATAACAATGGATTCGGGTAATCTAACCAAAATTGAGTTAAAAACACTTACCCCGATATTTTTTTTCTTGAAAAACTCTCGAAAAATCGCCTCACCCGAGCTCCCTTGGTCCAAAAATGGAAGAGTGAGACGAGTTTGGACTTTATTCTGGTGCCCAGGGATTTGTTCTTCGCGTTCGCGGTCCTCCTCTCGCGTTCGCGAAGAACAAAATTTCCAAAAATCATTTTTCAAACTCTTCTCGGACAGCCTCTAGTAGAATGGCAATAACTTTTGGTGCAGATGTCCAAATAACTATTATAATATGTTTCTGGAAACTAGATTCAAAGAGCTACAACTTTCATGTTTGAATCATCTCAAAATTCATTGTAGATTGAGAGATACCAGCCTCCGAAGTATGACCTGCGCAACAGCATTTCTTCTTCTTCGCGAACGCGAGGCTCTCTTCGCGAACGCCAAGAACAAAATCCCAGAAGCCAAATCCTTCTTCGCGAACGCGAGGAGACCCTTGCGGACGCGAAGAACAGTACCAGATACCAGCTTCAGCTATTGCAAAACAGCCCGAAATAATCTGAAACCACCCCGAAACACACCCGAGGCCCTCGGGACCTCAACCAAACACGCCAACATATCCCATATCATTATTCAAACTTGTTCCAACCTTCGGAATGCTCAAAATAACATTAAAACACCAAATTTGCATCGGATTCAAGCCTAAGAATTTCAAGAACTTCCAAATTCCGTTTTTGATCAAAAACCCAACCAAACCATGTCCGAATGACCTGAAATTTTGCGCACACGTCATAAATGATACAACGAAGCTACTGAAACTTCAGGAATTCTATTCCGACCCCTATATCAAAATCTCGCCTATCAACCGGAGAACGACGAAATCTCAATTTCGCCAATTCAAGCCTAAACCTTCCACGGACTTCCAAAATGCATTCCGATCACGCTCCTAAGTCCTAAATCACCTAACGGAGCTAACCAAATAATAAAAATTTCGATCCGAGATCATATACAAACAAGTCAGATCTTGGTCAAACTTTTCAAGTTTTAAGCTTTAAACTGAGAATTGTTCTTCCAAATTCATTTTGATTAATCCTGAAACCAAAACCAATGATTTACATAAGTCATAATACACCACGCGGGGCAAATCATGCCCGAGAACAGGCGATCAAAGTGCAAAAGCTCAAAAAGACCGGTCGGGTCATTACATCCTCCCCCACTTAAACATACGTTCGTCCTCGAACGTGCCCAGAGTTGTTCCAAAAGCCAACCAATCGCTGAATAACCTTACCATGCATATACCCGGGGGTGATCCCCACGTCACCCTATCTCATATAGGTCCGATAACACAATGTAACTAAACTTTCACAATCTAACCTAGCACATAAACCTTAGAACCACATTTCCACTTCTGAAATCATCTATAAGATCAGAATCTCACATCTATACTTTGAAAAGTCCGAACAAGCTGTATTAACCCATACCTGCAACCTCAGGTGCAATTATATGATATACCACATAACTCAAACACATGTAGCGATAACTTCCATTCACAGCAGTTGTACGCAACAACCGAATACCGGTAGAAAACCTCTTATCAACTAAAGTCTCAGTCCAACACTTTCATATACTGCCAATGATAATAAAACACGCAATAAGCCATAACCATTTCCCATATCAACCATTCATGAAGCCACTTCTCTTTTGGCAAATACCAAAGCAAATTTCTGAGCCAAAGCTTGATATTATCCTTCCAACATGCTGAAATCGAATCCGTTCGTATTCATTAATGATCCCAATGATCTCCTCTAATCCAACACGCTACTCCGGTGACATGACACATCAATACAGGCCTAAGCCACAACTTGCGCAAAACGAGCACCAATAAGCAACAGTCCGAACATACTCAAATCATGAAAATGACTCCAATGAAAGAGTTGTACCTCAAGCTCACCAGTACCATCACATCACAAGACTGAGAACCCGTCTCCCATCATAGAAACAGAACACATGAATCTAACTCGCAGGATCATATATCCACATAACTTCGCTCCAATGCCCGACCTCATCCAAACGCTAGTCCACATGAAACACATCAAGTCCCTATGCTCCAAAATCGACAACCATGCGCAATATGATGTCTAAAACCAAAACAATCATCATAACCACCGCGAAGCAATTTACATACATTACACATACCCGAAAGGACATAACCGATACGCCATCCACCGAGCAATAACCATTACTCTTCCCGCTCGAATTCCACTGTGAGACCCCAATGGAACCGCACCACTTGTGCCTATAACCAACGAATCCTAACGTCTCACAACACGGAAAGATAACTCATAGATCCCCCTAATTGCTAATAGCTCATTAACAACCGAATCAACACATCCCTCGCCAGCAGCAACTCGAAGTCAACAAGTCGTCTCGATGCCGGACACATATCCATATAGGTCTCAATGGACCACACATCAACTCTAGTTACCCACAATAGATAAATAATCCTTCAAAGGTTCACAATGACTGAATCATAGCGCATACTAACATCTGACTAACTTACCCACATTTTGTCATCCACAACCACAAGCTAACCTGTATATGAGAACTTCCAGTCTCCAAGTCCATAAAACACAAGAATTACCATATTTGATCCCAATTCTGCCACTCGCATATATAACTCACCTCTAGTACTCAATCATTCCACGAGAGATACTATAAGATTCTTCTGTGCTGCCAAGCAAACTCGAATATCAGCAGCCGATCTGACAAGAAGTGCTGCAATACTACCAAAGTACCATCAACTTAATCACATTGCCTCTTTCTGAAACATATACCCTCGTAAAATCACCTCAATTAGCATTACAGTTTCCTTAATCATCTGAAGATCATTTCTCAAATCATCTGAAGCTCATTTCTCTAATTATCTGAAATTGCCCGTGCTGCCTAAGAATTTATGACCTTCCATTCAAACCTGCACGGTGACCTTACTCATGCCAATCTCAATCCTACACAACATATCGCATGTGCCATACCATCCCAGGATAACACGAGAACTTCATATCCCTTTCGAGCCACAAACATCTACGTACTCAACTAGTCAAGAACTTTCCATTGGTCCCATCTAGAAGAAAATCACTATACATCCCATGCTCCGCATGCCCATAGAAAATATGCATCCCCCAATCCGCGGTAAAAACTATCAAGGACTCTCCGAGTTCCCTTTGCACAAATCAGACCTGCTAGTACTGAATCCTTCTAACTCGACCAACTTAAGAAAGCCATCAAAACCTAAGAGCATTGCCGCAAGATACCTGTAAGAACTCATCACCACGAACACACACAAGGAACTAATCATATCCTTACCCTATCGGTCCGGTCTACTATCAAGCTACCCTACCTATCTAAATTTCCTTCTGATTCATCTTCAACTTGATATTCTCTCTTGCTGTAGCACCACAATTCCTCAGCCCAGGCTTACCACACGAGACCCAAGCATAAAACCACACTGTCTAAGACCCATAATCCGCTGAATACTCTCTTAAATATTCCCAAAAGCACCACATTCTAAAATACTTTACTCTGAAGAACTTCCTGCGAATCTAAATCCGTTACCTTTACCTTCATGATACTGATACATAGAATCCCATAATTAACGTAGAAATACCACAAGTCTTGACCTCTTCCAATGAAAACTCAGTTTCTAACCACATATACAAATTTAAGATACCCAATTGTTACAAGTAGAATCTTGAACACATTAGAACCATTCTCGAGAGTCATTCACTCTATTCCAACTGCAATTAGCCTGATCAAATGAACATACCACCCGTGCCTTATTAGCACTCTGACACCGCGGAAGGTGACATCATTCCATTACAACCAAACAACTTCCTGCTCTACGCACCGAGCATCTTTTACCAGCAACGACTCAAGACATTCTGAGATTCTCTGACACCTATGAAGCATGACATGACCTTTGTCAAAATTTTCCTTTACTCGAGACATCCTCGGTCTCAATCTCCGTAAACCATAACTGATTCACCTGTACGCCTCAAACTGAAACCAACATAGCACATAACCGTGCAATCAACTAAGTAATAGCAGACTCCCCCACTTGGTTTAAAGCCATAGATCAAAACACACTCAATAACTTGTAACGCTTATACTCTATTGATGCCATAATACATAGTGAGATTAAACTTAAATCCTTGGTAAGCTTGTAAAACACAGACCATCTGGTACTTCAAATCTTCTGCAAACCTCGCATTCACTCTCACAACAGTTGAACCCCACTCTCTTAAGTGACCCAAGTTAAATTGCAACACATATATTACACTTGCAAGTGAGATCTTCTAACAGACAACGTAAGGATTACACAACTTCAGAACACTCCGCAGGCGATAGCCCACCTGCTTCACCTCAAACTAACATTTCGGTATACCTTCCACCATCATAAACATTACGCAGTCACTTAATCTTCCTGAGTCTGAACTCATACCGCAACATGAAATTTACTTCACTCCCAACTAGGAAACATGAAAAGATTCTTCACACTCATAACTCGGGGCTCTACCTCCAATCACAATGGAAATCAAACACCTAATAGATCATCTATCCCCCAGCAGACCCTTCTCGTCGCTTCCAAATGATATGATCACATCTCGCAGTCACAACATACTCATCACATAGCCATGCAGCCGTTACTCCCACTAATAGGGACAATACCGAACATATAAGTTCAAAGAAACTTGCTCACACAATCAACACCTCGGTACTCAAGGCATAGGCAAAGATTCGGCCTCAAGTCTTTCTAGACTGGCCCAATATCATCACACAGAGATCACATCTCGCCCCTCGATCAGGGAATCACAAGTCATCGATACACATCTGATGCTGAGTGCTCCTTCGCGCATACGAATGCGTGGAAAGAGTTCAAAGAGTTATATTTCAAGCTGAATCAAGGACGCACGATAAGAATTTCAAGAATACGGAGTTTTCCTAAAGGTTCTGCAGCCTCTCGAGGATAAATACAGACGTCTACGTACTAATCCGCGAGACTCTACTAAACCTGCTCATGACTCGTGAGACCTATGTAACCTAGGCTCTGATACTAACTAGTCACGACCCTAAACTCAGACCTGGTCATGATGGCGCCTCTCGTGAAGACAAGGCCAGCCGACACATCACCCATATTAAACCTTTAATCATTAATAGCCGTTTCCAAGCCTTTAATTAAACAAATGTTTCATAATATAAGTCTAAATGGACAGTGCAGAAATAACATACAAGCCCGACATCGGGATGTCACTAGTCATGAGTATCTACTACAACTGTCTAACCACATCAAGACCGAAATGGTCGGAAAGTCACAAGAATGCATAAGGGAGAATAAAGAGGGAGAGAGCAAAGCCACGATCGCCAAGCAACTACCTTGCTGACTCCGATGAAACTGCCACCAAGCTCAAAAAATACCTGAATCTGCACACAAGGTGCAGGGAGTAATGTGAGTACTCCAACCCAGTAAGTAATAAGATTAAATAAAGACTGAGCACTAGGAAACGATGAATCCACATTTATGATAAACTCAATAAGCACAACAGGCTTTCAAAACAGAATGCGAGTAAATCGTCTCATTTAAATTCCAGCTTTTTGTTAAATTCATTTGAAATACCTTCCAACAATTTCAGTAGGGGTTCAATACCATTTATAGTAAAAGAGATGAAAGCCGTAATAGGCCCCTCGGGCAAAACTTAGTTCGTAAACAACCCTCTCAGGCAAAGCAGGAATCATAAACACCTCATAACATGAAAGTCTCAGTGGAGATAACAAAGCCAAATCAATGATTAAATTCTGAACATCTCATAAACCCCAGTTTAAATGAAAGTTGTTTAAAAACATTTGTTCGACATTTCCGACAGAGGCTCAGTATAAAGTTGAGTGAAAGCAGTAGGTAAATCAACATATTCGATAGAAACTCACTTTAAAGAGGAGTGAAAACCAATAAGTTCATAACAGGCCCCTCAGGCAGAGCATCACTCATGTGCATGTATATATCTATCGCCCATCGGGCAAGCCTCTCAGTCACTCGTGACTCAACTCTTACCAGTCAGCGCTCACACTCAATAGGTACCGTATAGTAACCGCTGCGGCGCGCAGCCCAATCCATATATCGCTGCGGCGTGCAGCCCGATCCATATATATAGTCGACTGCGCTCACTGGGGGTGTGAAGACTCCAGAGGGGCTCTATAGCCCAAGCGCTATATCGTTGCGGCGTGCAGCCCGATCCATATAAGTATCGCTGCGGCGTGCAGCCCTCGGCCTCTTTCAATCATTAACCTCACCATCAGGCTCTCAGTCTATCTCAGTCATCAACCTCACAATCAGACGCATTAACAATTAGCTATCAAATACGCATTAAAATAATCATTCGGGATGGACTAAGTCACAATCCCAGCGGTGCTCTACCCCACGCTCGTCATCTAGTGTGTAAGTCACCTCAACATAGCACAACGATGTGTAATCCGGGGTTCCAAACCCTCAGGACAGTATTTACAATCATTACTTACCTCAATCCGAGCAAAATCCTACTCCGAAATGTCATTGCCCCTTGAATCGGCCTCCAATCGACCTGAATCTTGTCACGGTTAATTCAATTCAGTCAATACTAATTATAGGAATTAATTCCATATGAAAATACTAATTTTCCAACAAAATCCAAAATTTAACTCAAAATTGCCAGTGGGGCCCACGTCTCGAAATCCCACGAAACTCACAAAATCCGACAACCCATTCAACCACGAGTCTAACCATACCAAAATTACTAATTTCCGATAACATTTCGACCCTGAAATCCTCAAATATATCCAAGAGGGTTTTCAAACTTTTCCAACTTAAAATCACCAATTACATGTTAAAAATAACAATGGATTCGGGTAATCTAACCAAAATTGAGTTAAGAACACTTACCCCGATGTTTTTCTTGAAAAACTCTCGAAAAATCGCCTCACCGAGCTCCCTTGGTCCAAAAATGGAAAAGTGAGACGAGTTTGGACTTTATTCTGGTGCCCAGGGATTTATTCTTCGCGTTCGCGGTCCTCCTCTCGCGTTGGCGAGGAACAAAATTTCCAAAAATTATTTTTCAAACTCTTCTCGGACAGCCTCTAGTATAATGGCCATAACTTTTGCTGCAGATGTCCAAATAACTACTATAATATGTTTCTGAAAACTAGATTCAAAGAGCTACAAATCTCGATTTTGAATCATCTCAAAATTCATTGTAGATTGAGAGATACGAGCCTCCGAAGTAAGACCTACGCAACAGAATTTCTTCTTCTTCGCGAACGCGACGCTATCTTCGCGAACGCGAAGAACAAAATCCCAGAAGCCAAATCCTTCTTCGCGAACGCGAGGAGACCCTCGCGGATGCGAAGAACAATACCAGATACCAGCTTCAGCTATTGCAAAACAGCCCGAAATCATCTGAAACCACCCCGAAACACACCCGAGGCCCTCGGGACCTCAACCAAACACGCCAAAATATCCCATAACATTATTCAAACTTGTTCCAACCTTCGGAACGCTCAAAACAACATTAAAACACCAAATTTGCATCGGATTCAAGCCTAAGAATTTCAAGAACTTCCAAATTCCGTTTTTGATCAAAAACCCAACCAAACCACGTCCGAATGACCTGAAATTTTGCACACACATCATAAATGATACGACGAAGCTACTAAAACTTCCGGAATTCTATTCCAACCCCTATATCAGAATCTCGCCTATCAACCGAAGAACGCCGAAATCTCAATTTCGCCAATTCAAGTCTAAACCTTCCACGGACTTCCAAAATGCATTCCGATCACGCTCCTAAGTCCTAAATCACCTAACGGAACTAATCAAATCATAAAAATTTCGATCCGAGATCATATACAAACAAGTCAAATCTTGGTCAAACCTTTCAAGTTTTAAGCTTTAAACTGAGAATTGTTCTTCCAAATTCATTTTGATTAATCCTAAAACCAAAACCGACAATTTACATAAGTTATAATGCACCACGTGGGGCAAATCATGTCCGAGAACTGGCGATCAAAGTGCAAAAGCTCAAAACGACCGATCGGATCGTTACATCTGACCCTCAAACCTTATGAAGTTCATTTGTTGATATTATCTGAACATTTTGACATGTTAATACTATTAGAAGCATGAGCCTTTTTAGACCTTAGGGGTGCCATGTTTGAACCTGTGAATTTGTATTCATGATGAGAGCTTAATTCCATGACCTTGATAACCTCTCTGTAACAATGCCTAACTATGACTCTTGGTTTGAATCTGCCTTGATGTCTTTAAGGTTCCAAGCAATATTATCAATACCTGCTTGAATATGTTATGCCTTAATGATTCATTCCTGCAATGGTGTGATTATAAAATCTTTTGTTTATCTATGTGTATTCTGAATTCAGCCCCCCTTTAGGTTTCCTGGATATGTGTCCCCTATTTAGTATTAAAAGTAATCTGTATTCTCTTGTATTATTTTCATTAAGAGGAAAGTGTATATTTTGTGGTAGGTAATACCTTAGTAATTAGTTTGCATTGAAAGGGCCTCATTGGCACTTAAACCCGTAAGGAAAACATGTCGTCAGTGATTATGAGTATTTAGGAGTGAAATTCGACTTTAGGTTGGGCTGCCCTCCCTGGCACAAGCATTGCCCTGGGCCTTGAGTCCCTTGGGAACTTTGAAGTGTCGGGGGGTCCAAAGGGAGAATCGACCTTAAGTGGGGCTCCCTCCTTAGCTATTAATTCGTTTACGCATCCAGTTCTTTTAGAGTTTAGTATTTAATGACAACAAAATGTTTCCAATGTGAAATATTTGCTAAGTAAAACCACCACATTAATATATTTCCTCTGCCATATTAATCTTATTTTTGCTTCAATTATCTATTGTGTATTTGTCATATGCATCAGAGTATGATCTGTTGTTGAAACACGCTGAATATATCGGATATATGTCGAAGGACTTTTTTTTTACATGTACATCTATTTGGGCCTCTGAGTTCTTGATGAACTCAGGCCCAATTTCAGCCTTATTGCATCTCGTCTAGGAGTCCAAAGTCTGTTGTGATCGTTTTTCTTTACTGTTGGGCCTACCTTATTGAGGCCCAATCACAGAGTCCAATCCTCTTTCCCTCAACTACTTTATCATTATTACTGTCTCGTTAATTTAGTTTACTGCTTCTACTAGTTCAATTTTAGTTGTATTTGTTATGTATTTATTGTTATTTTATCTCTCATGTATATAACACTTATATATTAGAACATATGCTTTTCTTTCATGTTTTAGTATCATATGAACTTAGGCAAGCCTTAAATAATATAGGATTCAAAACTGAAGTTTCGTAGAAGTAGATCCTTAACTCACTAATTATGGCTCACAAATTATTATGTTTTTCACTCACCCTTCTTTCCTTTAAAGATTTTGAAATCCAGAGCTTAGCAAAACAACAACTCTATTTCAAAAAAGGAAAAATCAGATTTCAACTTCATTTTTTAAAAGAAAAATCAGAACTTTAAGAACTGTCGCCTTTAAGGAATTTCCGACAAATGACCACTTCTTCGAAAACGCTCCAAATCTGAGGTAATTTTAGGATCACTTTCTTACAAAACATCCTTTTAGCATTATGTAAATAACCATCTCCCAAATTAAAGTATTTTCATAACTCAATCTTTTTTATAAACTATAAAATCTAGACCACTTATATACCAATTTAAAGATTCTATCGATATATCTTATGAACTTCTTCCTAAACTCGCATCCCTTTAAGACCTCACATTTTTTCTATCAATATCATACTTAGGTATACAATAAGCAGCATTCCTTATCACTAGTCAAAGTCTTTTATAAATAATTGATCCCAAATTTAGTCTAAAACCTATGGAGCTACCTTAGGTAGATTTTAAGGGGTGCCTAACACCTTCCCCTTAGAAGAACACGAACTCTTACTCATAATCTCACCGGTTAGTGGACCAATAAAGAACATGACTTAATAATTAAATGGGTACCCTAGTATACTTTTAAATATTAGGTGGCGACCCTCTTTCGTCAACAACAGAGAAACCATAAGTTGAATCCTGTCTTGACTAGTGCAAAATAGGGTGCAACAACATGGCAACTTTGCTGGGGATACACACTTAAGTTGTGACGTTAGCAGATTTAGATTGATTTGGCTTCTAGATCTATTTGTACTTTGCTTTGATTATAATTGAAATTGCAATTACATGCTTACATGCCTTATTTGCTCTTCACAATTATTTGCTCTCTTTGATCACCTTGCTATATTACTGCTACACCCTTATTTGTTACTGTTTTATATATAGTATCATCACATCTCTTCCAATCGAGTCTTGATCGTACATTATCACATACAATGGCATGCGAGGGTTATCTTTTACACCCCTCTGAACCTTTTTCAAAACTCTCTAGTTTTAGAGAATGGCTTTGTCGGGTCAACTGACATAACTTCTCCCAGTTCTCAGTCCAATTCAAAGTAGGAAAGAATATACTCTAGTAAAATAGGTCATACTGCATAAAATTAGGTGACTTGGTCTTTGGCACCAACACACAATTAGGGACGCCACCCTGATGTGAACAACTCATGCACCCAACGACATAATTTCTGTGGAAAGACAAACAAACATGACAAGACACTTATGGCTCCAAAGCAAACACTTACCCAAATATTTGTCTTCTACCCACCTCAGAAAATGAAAATCAACCAGAACATCCCTGAAATTAGCATGGTATTGGGAGCACCACATAAGCTGAAACACTGGTGGAAGAATATTCGTCGGAACACAGACACGAAGTTCGGACGCACCTAGGAGCAATAACCGCATTAATGAACATCCGAGCAGATATGGTGCTCACTCGCCTAATGATAGAATTTTGGGACACAGCTAAAGTGGTGTTCAAATTTGTCGATTGTGAGCTGGTACCGACATTGGAGGAAGTCACAAGTTTTACGAAGTTGCTATTCATGGAATAAAGACAGTGCTGCTAGTTACTATGCCCGGTTATTTGGTTCTTGGATGCCTTACGTCTTACCAATAGCAGAAGACTCAGAAGTATCGAGGATGGGTGAGTTAGCCTCGACTAGATGCTCGACGAGTTTGGGCACCGTGAAAGCTACGAGTTGTATTCAGGGGAGTTCCAATGTGACTAGGCAACATAGGAAAGTCTCGGGCCTATCACTTTCGAAATGGCACTGCTGGGATTATTGGTCTTCCCACAACGAAGGGGATGTATCAACATCAACCTGTTACCAGTGGTCCTGGAAACCTTCTGCGGCAATCTTAAAGCTACCTTGGTGCCGATGGTGTTAGCCGAGATGCTGAGAGCTTTATCTGCGTGTGCACGAGGATACGATTTCTTCAAGGGATGCAACTTGCTGCTTCAGATTTCGGCTACTGAACACTTCTTCCAGCGGGAGGCTACTATCGACAACTTCGTAGGTGTCGGTAATATGATCCGCAGCCACAATGAAAGAATGAGGCACTGGATCTTCCCACATGGGCATGAAGAGTGGAGGGAAACACTGATCATTCTGACAGAACAATGGATCAACCGGAAACTCTCTTGGTTCGGTGGAAGAGAAATCTTGAGGACTCCCTAGATGTACTTCATCGAGTTGATAGGATTAGAAGGCATTCAACCCTACTCACCTCTGCGGGTCCTCAGACAATTTGGTATGATCAAAGATGTGCCTCTGTTGACAAGGACGACGCTATACGAGGATGACTAAAATGGCCAAATTCAGATTCCCAAGATAAGGAAACTACAAGAAGAGTGGAATGACCCGGTAACAATGCCTATGGTTCAAAATTCATGGTGCACCCCCGAGTACTACATCTGGATTAACGAAGTAGAAGAACTGGCCCGCCCAAGCAGAGAAGGTATAGCTTGGTTAGAGGATGCGGTGGTTGCTTTGCAGATTTACCATGAGATCCTGCCGCATTATCTTATGACCACATCAATGCATCATCAGGTGGTCCCAGGGTCCATGACCACATGTTGCTACCGGCTGAAGATGATGATCGGGTAATAGAATACATACAGATAGAGTCAAGCACAGAACCAGAAGAAGATCTAGATGAGGAGTCTGAATTCAATGATGACGAGGAAGAGTTTGAGGAAGACTCAGAGGAGGATCCGGAAGAGGATCCAGAAGAAGAGGAGGGCACAAGAAGTGACTCAGGGGATGGTTATTAGAATTGGTTGATTTCCCCTCCTTTACCTACTTTGTACCTTTATCCCCAGTTCTCTCTTTTAATTTCCAAAAGGGTAACCTATCTAAGCCAATGCAACTCTCTGATGTAATCCTTGTTCCCGCTTGTATCAGTCCAAGCTATCGATGAAACCGAATTTCTTTGGATCTAAATGTGTCAGGTCTAAATGTCTGTCAAACATCCGCGAATTAGGTCTACCTCCAGTATAGAGAGGCCTCTGCGAATTTTAGGAACGCGTTAGCAGTAATGCACGAATTATCTGCTCTATGTGATTTCGTGCTCGCATAAATGAAGAAACTGACTCTTGATTTCTTTTTCTTTTATTTCTTCTTATTCTTCTTTTGGTTTATTATTACCCCCCCTCCCCCCGAAAAGAAAAGAAAGTTGGTTTGCATCGACTAAAATTGGTTGAGCCACCATACAATCTAAGGTCTAAGGGAAAGATGTCAGGTGAAAAAGATCCAACTGAACATGCTCTGGTTGTAGCCCGGGGAGATCGGCGAAAAAGGACAGTACTAGGAATGATGAGCACGTGGCCAGGATGGCCCAGGAAACGGAATCCTTAAGAGAAGAGGTACAACATATCAAAGAATTGGCGCATCTGGCCGTGACAACACTTACTCAACCACCCAGATTCCCTTCTTTGGATTCACTTTCAGATCATTTTCCTTCAACATCATGCCAAAACAACAATACCCCAACCTCAACCCCCACCACTCAAGTTATACCTCCAGTAACACCCGCTAACCCTCCAAACCCTGCTCTTCATACTCCCTAAGTACCACATCACAAAACCCGCCTATTACCACTAATGCAACAACCCCTCCTCGTGACAGAGTCACTTTCACCACCAACGCTACTCATGAGCGGTACGTTCCTCCTATATATGCCATTACCAAACCTACCTTTACAGCACCCGTCACAGTCAGGTTGCCATATGAGATCGATCACTACGCCTAGGTGGAGAGAGATGCCAGGCGTAAGGAAGGAGAGTCGGTATCTAAGCAGTTGCAAATGTTGAGAAGGCAAATGAAGAGTCTCCAAGTTTCCTGAGGATGTGAAATCTTGGACTATGAGGACCTGTGTATTCACCCAGATGTAGATATGCCAGTAGGATACAAACCCCTAAAGTTTGAAACCTTCGATGGGACGGGCGACCCTCACGCACATTTGAGGGCTCACTGCGACAAGTTGGTCGGAGTGGGATGAAATGAGAAACTAAGGATGAAATTGTTTGTAAGGAGTCTGACGGGAGAAACACCCATCGGTACACCCGACAGGACCCGCGAAATTGGAGAACTTCGCAAGATAAGGCAGAGGATTTCATGAACTATTTTTGATTCAATAAAGAGATCACTCCTGATATGTTCGCGCTGGTGAACCTGTAGAAAAAACCATCTGAGTCGTTTCAAGAATATGCACGACGGTTCAGGACGGAAGCTGCCGGGGTGCAACCGTCGCTGGATGACAGTGAACTAACCAAGTACTTCATCTGAGCCTAAGAGGGAATATACTTTAAAAAGATGATGGATTGATGGGTCAAAATTTCCCCGAGCTGGTTAAGATGAGAGATTTCCTCGAAAAGAGTATAAAATCTGGTAAGGTGAAATCTATGGCAGCACTGCAAGCAACTAGCAAGGCCATCTGGCCAGGATCGATCGGTAGCGGAAACAAAAAGAAAGAGGAGGTCTCAGCAGTCGTCACCACCACCTACTTATGCTCTAGTCTATAATACCCAGCCATACTACCACCCTCAATCACAATACAACCCTCCTCGAACCAACAATAACCAAAACCCACAACGGCCATTTGCTCTTTTCTCCAAACCACTACTCACCAAAACCGACATGTGTATGCATCGTGTCCTCGTTCCAACTTTGAAGAAAGGGGTCCTAGAACCTATACCCCGATTGTTGAGCCTCTAGCCCAATTGTTTGAAAGGTTGAGAAGAGCATGATTGATTCACCTAATCGAGGGAAGGGTTCCTGAACATCCCTCCAAATATTTTGATGCCACTAAGAGATGCGTGTATCATTCCAATGTACCGGGGCACGACACTGAAGACTATTTCAAGTTGAAAAATGAAATTGAAACCTTGATCAGGTGTGGAGCCATCCAGCGCACTCCAGCACCGCCTAATGTGAACTGCAACTCATTGCCAAATCATCGAAACCAGGGAGCCAACATGATCATATTAGACGAGGAATATGACCTAAAGGGAACTATTGTCACTATAGGGAATGCAGAAGTCGCAAGGATCCCTCCTCAAAAGGCTCCCATAATTATAGTACAACTAAAGCCTATAGTGCCAATTCAAACTTATCCGCAGCAACCTATTGATGCTACTCAGGGTGAAGAAGATCGGGAATACAAAATTGTCCTGTGGACCTATCAGCAAAAGGGAAAGGCAAAAATGACAGACTCTGCTGCAACTTATGGTATGACTAGGTCTGGGAGATGCTACGCCCCTGAAGAGGTCAATCAAGGAAGTCCGGGGAGAGAAAAAATTCCAAAGAGGAACATAACAGATGCAGAAGCCACCGAGTTTTGGAAAATGATGTTGATTAAAGAGTATTCTGTGGAAGAACAGTTAAAGAAAACTCCAGTGCACATATCCATCATGGATCTAATGATAAGCTTTAACTGCCATAAGGACGCTTTGTTGAAAGTACTAAGCGGGGTAAGTGTAACAAGTAACACCACCAACAAGGAATTGGCTGCTATAATCGGGAAAATGGTAGAATCAAACATGACCACTTTCAAAAGAGACGAACTTCTTGTCGAAGGCGCAGTCACAACAAGCTCTTCACACCATTGTCAAATGCGGGGACAAAATGGTATCTCGAGTGTTGGTCGTTGGAGGATCAGGAGTCAACATTTTTCTGCTCTCCACCCTGCGAGAGTTGGGAATTCATTTGAGGGAGGTCAAGGAAGGCCACCTAAGGGTGAGAACCTTTGATGGCTCGCAAAAGGACGTTATTGGAGAAATTTATTAAGCCTTGCAAATCGGGCCAGTCGACTTTCCAGTATTATTTCAAGTGATGGACATCTCCTCTTCCTACAATCTGCTGTTAGGCAGGCCCTAGATACATATGGCAGGAGTCGTGCCATCTACCTTGCACCAATGCATAAAATTCAAGTGGGGATGCTAGGAGATAGTGGTCTACGGCGAGTGGGGTCTCTGCCTATTTGGAGTACGTTGTCCCATTCATTGAGGGGCCAAACAGAGTCTCCTTCCACGCTGTAGAAATCATGCAGTCTGAGGAGGAGAAGACTGAACAAAATCCGGGAATGCAATCGCCGTACAAATCCAAGATGGCCATTGGGGAGATGATGAAACATAGATATAGGCCAGGAACAGGGTTGGGAGCCAAGTCAGATGGGATCATAGAGCCAATTGAACACAATGGGCAGAATGGAAGGGCTGGCATAGGATATCAGCCTCTAAAAAAGAAAACTCGCTCCGTTAGCTCTAGGAAAAAGGGTTTTGTGCCATAGCATGTTTCAAGTCCGGCATAGAGTTCAACACCTGAAGAGGTTATCATCGACAGGATAGGGAAGTTGTTCGTGAATATGATTGAAGAATGTTGTGAAGGAACTGACATCAAGACACCGACTATCAAGGATGCCGAACCAGGGGAAGATCTGCAGAATTGGACAGCCAGTCCATCTTTGGTTCGTCGGGAGTCTTGTAATCAAATCAATAAAAATCGCGTTCCGCCATTATGACATGTAACGGAACCGTTAAGTGCAATAATCTGGAAAACAAGGAATATGACGAGATTATGATGCCAGACAATCTCCCGTAGGAGATCGAACAGCTGGAGAGTCAGAGGAAGCCCAACCTCGAAGAAACATAAATAGTCAATCTTGGAAATGAAGAAGACATGAAAGAAACCCGAATCAGCATTCACCTGGAAGCCGAGTAGAAGGGAAAAATAATTGAGCTCCTCCGACAGTACGTCGACATATTCGCATAGTCGTATGATTACATGCCAAGATTAAGCACCGGCATTGTCTCGCATCGACTACCCACTGACCCTACCAAACCTCCGGTCAAGTAAAAGCCTAGGAAATTCAAACCGAATTTAAGTCTAAGGATAAAAGAAGAGGTGACCAAACAAATAGAAGCAAATGTGGTGAAGGTCACCAACTATCCAAGCTAGTTGGCCAACATCGTCCCAGTGCCCTAGAAGGACGGGAAGATCAGAATATATGTGAATTACCGAGATATCAACAAAGCTAGTCCAAAGGATGATTTCCCCTTGCCAAATATCCACATTCTCATCGACAACTGCGCGAAGCACGAACTGTAGTTGATTGTGGATTGTTTTGCTAGATACCATCAAATCCTAATGCATGAGAAAGACGCAGAGAAGACAACTTTCACCACTCCTTGGAGAGTCTACTCTTATAGGGTTATGGCGTTCGGTCTCAAGAACACAGGCGCCACCTACACGAGGGCCATGATAACACTCTTTCATGACATGATTCATTAGGAGATTGAAGTGTATGCGGATGACGTTATCATAAAATCTCGAAAGATTTCAGAGCACTTAGACGACTTGAAGAAATTTTTCGAACGCCTGCGAAGTAGAGTTTGAAGTTAAATCCAGCAAAGTCTGCGTTCGACGACCCAATGGGAAACTATTGGGTTTTATTATAAGCTGGAAATGGATAGAACTTGACCCATCGAAAATAAAGCCATCCAAGAATTACCACCGCCAAAGAGCAAGAAAGATGTCATGAGTTTCTTGTGAAGATTGAATTATATCATTCGTTTCATATCCCAGTCCACGGTAATCTGCGAACCCATTTTTAAGCTGCTAAAGAAAGATGCTACTATGAAATGGACGGAGGAGTGCCAGAAAGCCTTCGACAGAATCAAAGAGTATCTTTCAAATCCGCCAGTGTTGGTTCCCCCTGAACCAGGGAAACCATTGTTGCTTTATTTGTCAGTCTTGGACAATGCCATCGGTTGTGCGTTGGGGCAACACGACGAAACTGGGAGAAAGAAGCAGGCCATCTACTAATTAAGCAAGAAATTCACACCATGCGAGGCCAAGTATACTTTGATGGAACACACTTGTTGTGCTATGACTTGGATTGCTCAGAAGCTAAGGCATTACATGTCGGCATACACTACGCATTTGATATCTCGGCTCGACCCACTCAAGTACATTTTTCAGAAGCCAATGCCTACCGGAAAGCTAGCTAAATGGAAAATTCTCCTCAGCGAATTTGATATTGTGTACATAACTTAGAAGGCTATCAAAGGACAAGCTTTAGCCGACCACCTCGCCGAGAATACAGTGGATTGGGATTATGAACCACTTACCACGTATTTCCCTGATGAAGAAGTACTATTTGCCGGGGAAGATATTGCAGAATTATATCCTGGGTGGAGGATGTTTTTCGATGGAGCAGTAAACTTTAAAGGAGTCAGGATTGCGGCAGTCCTGATTTTATAATTCGGACAACACTATCCAGCATCGGCAAAGATAAGATCCCCTTGTACTAATAATATGGGTGAATACAAGGCATGCATCTTTGGAATCAAAATGGCAGTCGACTTGAACATCAAAGAACTTTTGGTCATAGGAGATTCCCATTTGCTGATCCACCAAGTCACAAGAGAATGGTCAACCAGGAATGTCAAGATACTACCGTACCAGCACTGCGAGAAAGAGCTGTGCAAGAAGTTCAGAAAGATTGAGTTCAAACATGTCCCAAGAATTCGAAACAAATTTGCCGACACCCTTGTGACCTTATCATCCATGATTCAACATCCAGACAAGAACTATATCGACCCAATCGAGAAATAAATCAAGGATCAACATGTCTGTTGCTTCTATGTGGATGAAGAACCAGATAGTAAGCCTTGCTATCACGACACCAAGAAGTTCCTTGAGACCTAGGAGTACCCAAAAAATGCTACTAATGGTCAAAAGCGAGCCCTCAGGAGGTTGGGAAACCACTTTTCCTCAATGCGGAAGTCCTATATAGGAGGACCCCAAACTTAGGTTTGCTGATATGTGTAGACTCTGCCGAAGCAACTAGACTATTGGAAGAAATAAATGCAGGGACGTGCGGACCCCACATGAACGGGTTCACGCTAGCCAAGAAGATTTTGAGGGATGGATACTTTTGGATGACTATGGAACGTGACATCACCCTCTATGTGCAAAAGTGTCACCAGTGCCAGATTCACGGAGATTTCATCCGGGTTCCACCAAATAAGCTAAATGTAATGGGTTCACTTTGGCCTTCGCTGCGTGGGGCATGGACGTGATTGTTTCATTTTGGTAGTCATCGACTATTTCACCAAATGGGTCGAAGCATATACTTATAAGGCCGTCACAAAGAAGGTAGTGGCAGATTTTGTTTGGAACAACATTGTTCGCAGATTTAGGATGCTAGAGCCTGTCATCACCGACAATGCCGCCAACCTCAACAGTGACCTCATGAGGGAAATCTACATGAAGTTCAGAATCATCCACGGCAATTCCACAGCCTACAGACCATAAATGAATGTGGCAGTCAAGGCAGCTAACAAGAATATCAAGAGGATTCTGCGAAAGATAGTGGATAATCACAGATAATGGCACGGGAAGTTACCTTTCGCTTTATTAGGTTACCGGACTACCATGAGAACATCTACTGGAGCAACGCCATACATGTTGGTATACAACACCGAAGTAGTGATACCCGCAGAAGTAGAAATACCGCCCTTAAGAGTCATTCAAGAAGCAAAATTGGATGATGCAGAGTGGATACGGGTCAGGTAAGAACAACTCATGCTCATTGATGAGAAAAGTATGGATGCAGTATGTCATGGCTAGCTATACCAAAACAGGATGGCTAGTGCATTTAACAAAAGAGTGAAGCCTCGCCAGTTCACTCTGGGGCAGTTGGTTCTAAAGAAAATCTTCCCCATCAAGAAGAAGCTAAAGGGAAGTTTGCACCAAACTAGAAAGGTCCTTACGTAGTCCATAGAGCACTGTCTGGTGGAGCTCAAATCTTAGCAGAAATAGTGGAAGATTCAGCAACGAAGCCAATCAACTCGAACGCAATCAAGAGATATTACGTCTGAAGACAGATAGAGTTAGGATTTTTAAAGCAACAGAACTACGTTCAACCTCACTTCCCGCGGAGGGATACGTAGGCAACCCATGTAGGGCTAGGTTTCTCTCCCCCTTTCTCTTGTAATAGTAAAACCAAATGTCATTTTTGTATGTTTTTCGGGAACTATGCCGACTTGATTTCCCCAGAAATGAATACGTAGGCAATCCTCATTGGATTCAGTCGTCTTTTGTAATTGAACTACGTTCTGGCCTGATTCCACTTAGATACGTAGGCTGTCTGAGTCAGACTCGCCATTTTCATTTCTTAATCTCATCATTTTGCATCTCTTTTAATTGAACTACGCTTCGACCTGATTCTGTTTTGTATACGTAGGCTGCCTAAGTCAGGCTCGGTCGTTTCATCACATTTTATCATTATCCCATGAACTACGTTCAGACCTGATTCCATTTTGGATACGTAGACCACATGAAAGTGTTCGGTCATAACCTTAGGAAACCTCTATAATGCATTATCCTTAATTAGGATGCAGTCGCAATAGCAAGTAGCCGCGTCGTCAGAGACACCATGGAAGATCGACATCGACGGGACGAAGTTCTCAGAGAAATACGTTCACATGTGGAGAACCTTTCGTAACATGTCGTAATCCGGGACAACGACATTTGCCTTAAACGAAACAAGTATTTTCAAAATATTTTCTAAAATTATATACAAAGTAATCTGTTCAATCTACCGAACTTCGTGGCACAATCATATCAAAGGCTGGGACAGATCAATATCACGGTCTACACAAACCAACTTCCCCCCTACTAAGAAATTTTCTTTGAGTGCAGGGTCAACAGCGAGTAAAGAAGCGCTAGGACCGCACTGGGGCAAATGACGGATCCGTCACTTACCTAAGATTATCTCTCCTCCTTTTACTTAAAGTATTCGAGTACAACTAAATCTAATTCTTGAATCCTCTGTAGGTTCATCGGCATCATACAGACGACACAAAAATTTGTACATAGCAAACCGCCTGCTCACCTAATTAGAGCAACTTGTACAAAACGAACACCGGCTTCGCCAATCGAAGTCCTGTATATAGAAAACCGCCTGCTCACCTAATCGGAGCACCCTGTACAAATTGCACGTCACTTCACCAATCGAAGTCCTGTATATACCAAACCGTCAGCGCAAGCAATCAGAATGCCTTGTAAAAATTAAACAACGGCTTTGCCAATGGGAGCTTTGTATATAGTAAACTCCAAACTTCACCAGCAAAAGCAATTCATAGCACCACTTTGTCAATCACAGACACCGGGATAGACAACCGCAAATCGCGCTACCAACGTCCTGCCAGTCAATGGCCGCAACCTAGCTCCGCTGTTAGGAGTATCTCTTGGGCATGCTTTCATTTCTTTACTATTACTTTGAATTTTTTGACGTTTTGCTCATGCATTACGGTTTTTATCAATCACTCCCGAGCGGAGAATACTTTACATTTCAGTGCAAAGCTCTCCCAATAAGCAGAGACGCACTTCACAAATCAAGCTCTCCCAACAAGCGGAGACACACTTCATAGTGAAAAGCTCTCCCAACAAGCGGAGACAATTTTCAAATGCTCCGATAGCTGCGGAACGGTACACAACCCGGCTAACAATCGAGTCAGGATCAAGTATCCCATCCTCCCAATCCCAAACAACTGCTCGTCGGCATCCATACATCATCATTCCTACATCATTTACATCGCATCTTAATATATTCTTCATTACAATATATTCGCAGCGTGGAGCTGTTTCTTAGTAGCAGACCAAACTACAATGTTATAGGGACATCCAACCCAGTAGGTCTAAGATCCCAGCTTAAGATGACCAGCGAGTTTGAAATTTCAAATCATTCAAATCAGGCCGCAAAATTCAATCCATCATGAGTGACCAATCTTTCGTCTTACTGTATCGTTACAATACGATACTAGGGCACTTCCTGCGAGTGTTGCTTCCTCAAAATCCATACTCCAGAACTACATGAGGCCTGATCCTCGTTAAGCTTGAGGTATGTAAGCAATTCAAAGCTAGAATTTGGCCCAATATTCCCAAACTTTCCTAGATTCTTCCTCAACTCAATCCTGTAACTCATAATCTTCATGTCATTCTTGCAATGCGTGCCTAAAGTCAGGACAAAATTGGCTTTG
The DNA here is from genome assembly GCF_001879085.1 of Nicotiana attenuata. Taxonomy (NCBI): domain Eukaryota; kingdom Viridiplantae; phylum Streptophyta; class Magnoliopsida; order Solanales; family Solanaceae; genus Nicotiana; species Nicotiana attenuata. Next base: position 93,605 of record NW_017672424.1, on the reverse strand, counting down.
GTTCAATTTCTTTGCCCGAAAACTCTTTCATTGTCTCTGGTCAAAGAGGGGCAGCTGTTGACGGCCAATTTTGACTCTCCCTTTTAAATTAATTTATTTATACTTAATAATTTGCAATAAATATTTTGAAAGCATTTTCTAGTAATGAATGCCTATTTCTTCAAATTAATTCAGTATTATTTTCAAACTAATAATTTAACATTAGTATTATGTAATTATAAATATATTTACTATTTTAGGATTTGTAAAGAATAATTCCTATATGTGAGTTCTATAATCAATTTCGTAAATTACTTCTTAAAATAGTTAACTAGTTTACTATTTCAATAATTCAGATTATTGTCCTAATGAAGTATTTTTATAATTAGTTACAATAATTCGTATTATTTAACAATTATAATTTTCATTACATTTTATTAAGTATTATTAGTCTATTTAACTTTATTTCAAAAGAGATCAAAGATAGGGCTACAATTGCAATTCTCAACCAAATACAAAATGGCCACATTTTAAATCATTTTTGGACCAAATGTGCAAGCCCAAACGAAAAATAACTCAGTCCAAATAACCTCATCTCATCTTTGTTGGCAATCCAAGTGATCCCGTTGCACCAATCATAACGTGCCACGTCACCCTCACTCTCAACTCACAAAACATACACACCATCCTCTGAGCCGTGGATCCATCTGATCAACAACTCACGTTTATTCTCTAATCCCAGTTGTAATTTAAATACCCGTCCCCAAAGACCCAATCCTAACCGTCCAAAATCTTTTCATCCAACGGCCACCAAAATTTCCCCTAAAAAATCCTAATTGATCGAATTATCAGGGCCGTTGATACTTAGCTCCAACGGCCCAGATCCTATCTCCCACCCTTAAACCTAGAGACTACCCCCATTACACATAAATCCTAATCATTTCTCCCACGTTCAGCCGCCTCACCTTCCCCTTTCCTCTTCTTCTCTCTTCTCACTCGAGCTTACAAACCCATCAATCACATAAGCCTTGCATAAATTCGTTAGGCCATGAACCTATCAAGAAATCATCCATCATGTCTTCCTTATCCGTGATTCTTGCTTAAAGTTCCCTTTTTCAATCACAAATTCAAACCACCCATATTCTGAATTCCTAGGCTCAAAGGTGAAAGCTCAAATCACCTGAGCTTTGTTACGATCATTCAAATCAAAGCCTGAAATCATCTCTCTATCCCTGCTACACCGTGGTTCCTACTGAAAATTCCCTTGTCAACCATAAAATTCAAAACCTTGCGAGTCTGAAAACCCTAGCTTGAAGATGTAACTTCAAATTGTGGAAATCCTCTTTCGCTCCGTCAAATCGGAGCATGCATGAATATTTTCAAAGGGTTCATCATGAGGATTCTTTACCCTGAGGTCAAACACAGTGACCTCTAGGTTTTAAGTTTAACCGGTGGTCTTATGCCTCCAACGATCAATCTCCCTCCACTCAGGTAAAACTCAATGTTGGTTTTCCTCTCTATCTTCAGATTTTCATTCGATTTCCTATCATTATTGCAATGACGTCACTCTCCAATATTCAATTCAAACTCTCTGAACCTTAGAGCCTTAATGGCTACTATAAATAGTAGTCTTAAATGCTCTAAAAACCACACACTAACCAATAACCTAACAACGAACACACATACAGTCACGAACGCACTAAGCACAAAAACACTAAGAAAATTAGGGTTTCTGGTCTTAGGTCTCTTATTGTTTTCCTCTCTTTTGCCGAGTTCTTTGTTGGTTCAAGCTTGAAGGTTCTGGGATCTTGAGCAACAAAAGAATTCGTTTGGTTTGCTGCCCTTAAGAAGGTCAGTACCTTTCTCTCCCTTTTTTTTTGTTCATCTCTCTGAATGATTTAGATATGTCGAGTTAAGTTCTATAGATTATAATTATTTGTATGTGTTTGACATGTTTGATATTTATGCTTTGTCAATTTGACTACCTTTTATGTTCAGCTTGTTCTGTTATGATTCTCTAAAGTGATAATCGACTAAGTCATGGATAATTATTGATCTTTGTTCAAAGTTTTCCTACAGTCTCTATGCCTAAATTCTTATATGTTTATGTTCAATATAAACTTCACTGTTCTTAGTGACTTACTATAAACTCTTCTCTGTTTTATTGCACTTCTGTAATTTTGTGAGTTTTGAAAGCTGAGTTTACTACCTAATAGTTATGACTGACATGAGACCTGAACTAAGATGACTTATGTTCCCCTACTTCTAAACCTTAAGTTTGAACTAAAAATGTCTAAAAACCTTCTTGTCTACCTGTTTTGTTAAATTGTCTCTGAGTTACCACTATGGTCTTTACTCTGTTTGATTATTTTAATTGCTAAACCAATCATATTCATGTTTTCCTTTCACCAATGATACTGTTATGATATTCACTTCATCATCAAGTTCATTATTTGGTAATCATAATTGATATACACCCGAGAGTTCAATAAGTCCATATCACCTAACTAAGTTGAAAGAACTCAAGTCTTTAGATGCTTCTCTTCTCTGTATCTGTATCCACTGACTCTGAGGGTAATTTCTGGGCTATCACTATAACTTTCTCACGATCATGCTCCACTGTTGTATGCATAGGAAAATATTTTATTTGCATCAAACTATCTTCTTCTCATGAATCTTTGCTGTATATATATTCTGTTAAGGTTAAACTATTTTTCACTTCTTAGTGTAAGTCATGATTTTGTTTGGATAAAGTCAACTATTAATTACTGCATAACTATATTTTTTTGTTCCATAATCAGTTGAGATCTTCAAACACGTGTGTAATTCAACTTATCACGTTTGTAAAGTTTGCATGCATCTATATTAAACTTATCTTCCATGAAGAAAGGACTTAGACACTAGGTTATAATCAAGGGACCCTTTTAGGAGTTGAAGCATGATCACTTCATACCTATATGCTGAACTAGGTTTATTTTTGAATTTGAACTTGTTTTGATGCAATGTTTTCCATCTCCTTTCTTTACCAATATGTTGACTTGGTTCTGTAATGTGTAAAGTTCCTCTACCTATTTGAGGTCACTACCTCATTTATTCTGCCTATGAATAGTTGACTGAATGTTGCTAGCCTCTTTGCTTAACTCTATAACACCATGTTCTACCTTGAGTTATGCTCATCCCTCCTCCTTATTGTTAACCTGATGCTGAACTTGAACCTCAAACCTTTTGAAGTTCATTTGTTGATATTATTTAAACATTTTGACTTGTTAATACTGTTAGAAGCATGTCCCTTTTTAGACCTTAGGGGTGCCATGTTTGAACCTGTGAATTTGTAGTCATGATGAGAGCTTGATTCCATGACCTTGATAACCTCTCTGTAATAATGGCTGACTATGACTGTTGGTTTGAATCTACCTTGATGTCTTTAATGTGCCAAGTAATGTTATCAATACCTGTTTGAATATTTTATGCCTTAATAATTCATTCTTGCAATGGTGTGATTATGAAACCTCTTTTTTATCTATGTGTATTCTGAACTCAGTCCCCCTTTAGGTCTCCTTGATATGTGTCCCCTATTTAGTATTAAAAGTAATCTTTATTCTCTTGTGTTATTTTCATTAAGAGAGTACTTAGTTTGCATTGGAAGGTCCTCATTAGTACTTAAACCCGTAAGGAAATATGTCGTTAGTGATTAAGGATATTTGGGAGCGAAATTCGTCTTTAGGTTGGACTGCCCTCCCCGGCACAAGCATTGCCCTGGGCCTTGAGTCCCTTGGGAACTTTGAAGTATCGGGGGATCCAAAGGGAGCAACGACCTTAAGTGGGGCTCCATCCTTAGATCTTAATTCGTTGACGCATCCAGTTCATTAAGGGTTTAGTGTTTAGTGACAACAAAAGGTTTTCAATGTGAATTATTTGCTAAGTAAAGCCACCATATTAATATATAATTTCCTCAACCATATTAATCTTATTTTTGCTTCAATTATATGTTGTGTATTTGTCATATGCATTAGAGTATGATCTGTAGTTGGAACACGATGAATATATTGGATATATGTCTAATGACTTTCTTATTTTTTAAACATGTACATCTATTTGGGCCTCTGAGTTCTTGATGAACTCAGGCCCAATTCTAGCCTTATCGCATCTCGTTTAGGAGTCCAAAGTCAGTTGTGATCGTGTTTCTTTACTACTGGTCCGACCTTCTTGAGGCCCAATCACAGAGTCCAGTCCTCTTTCCCTCAATTCCTTTGTCATTATTACTGTGTCGTTAATTTGTTTACTGCTTCTACTAGTTCAATGTTAGTTGTATTTGTTATGTCTTTATTGTTGTTTTATCTCTCATGTATATAAAATTCATATATTAGAACACATGCTTTTCTTTCATGTTTTAGTATCATATGAGATTAGGCAAGCCTTAAACAATATAGGATTCAAACGGAAAACTAGTTAGAAGTAGATCCTTAACTCACTAATTATAATCTGCTCGCAAATTATTATGTTTTTCACTCACCCTTCTTTCCTTTAAAGATTTTGAAATCCAGAAATTAGCAAAACAGCAGCTCTCTTTCAAAAAAGGGAAAATCAGATTTCAACTTCATTTTTCAAAATAAAAATCAGAACTTCAAGAACTGTCGCCTTTAAGGAATTTTCAGCAAAAGGCCTCTTCTCCGAAAACCCTCCGAATCTGAGGTAATTTTAGGCTCACTTTCTAACAAAACATCCTTTTAGCATTATGTAAATAACCATCTCCCAAATCAAAGTATTTTCATAACTCAATCTTTTTTATAAACTTATAAAATCTAGACCACTTATATACCAATTTCAAGATTCTTTCAATATATCTTATGAACATCCTCCTAAACTCGCATCCCTTTAAGACCTCGCATTTTTCTATCAATATCATACTTAGGCATACAGTAAGCAGCATTCCTTATCACTAGTCAAAGACTTTTATAAATAATTGATCCTAAACTTAGTCTAAATCTTATGGAGCTACCTCAGGTAGATTTTAAAGGGTGCCTAACACCTTCCCATTAGAAGGAAAAAAACCTTTACCCATAATTTTACCGGTTAGAGGACCAATAAAGAACATGACTTAGTAATTAAAGAACATGACTTAGTAATTAAATAGGTACCCCAATATACCTTTAAATATTAGGTGGTGACTCTCTTTCATCAACAATAGAGAAATTGCAAGTTGAATCATGTCTTGACTAGTGCAAAATAGGGTGCAACACGCGTAACCTATCAATTTTAACCTCAAAGATCCTTACCTTCTCGACTAGTTCGGCATGCTCCCATTTCATGGACGAGGCCTCCTTCTGTTCTTTTTCCAGCTCCGCTTGGAGAATTGGGAGATCCTTGAGGGCCTCGTCTTTTTGTTCCAAAGAACCCTATATATGTCCTTCTGCCGGACCTGCTCTTTGAGCTTGAACTCGAGCTGGCTGACTTCCACTCGAGACAAAAGGAAGATTTCATGGTTGAGCACCGAAGCCTAAAAACAAAACGATAAGATCGTTAAAGCACGTGAAACCAAGCAAGATTCGTAAAGGGCACAAGTAATAGGAAACTTGCCCGGTTCAGTTCCTGTTGTGCCTCGTTGAAGAGCCTCGATGTGCCTACTTCGTTCATTGTTGCCTGGTCCTCCTCGGTCACTAGGCAGCGAAGATAGCTGGCCACACCCACCGGAGCAGATAGCACCCGGGTGTCCGCCGGTATAGTAAGCACAACCGTTCTTTTACGGTCAGGGTCCACATTCGGAGCAGGGAACTGCCTCACTAGCTTGGGGCTCGACCTCAGCTCGCCTACTCTCGATGACACATCCTTTTTCGGGATCTCTAGGTGAACAAACCCGAAATAATTCTCCAACGCGCCTATGTCCACGCCAAAAAGCATGTTAAGGGCCTCTTCTGCACCCCGTGCCGTCTCATTTGATTTCTCCTTGTCGGCTTGAGCCTCCTCGAAATTCTATGTGAGACGGCGACTCCGCAATATCAATGACACCGGCTATTTCCTTCGGGGCGGGAACGGTTTCTTGGGAGGTCGTAGCCTCTGATTTTCCTTCTGGCTCCCGAGATAAAGAAGGATTGGCTTCTCGTCCACCTTCCCCGGTAGCCGCCTGCTCTCCTTCGTTGATGGTCGACCCATGGGCGATGAACTCTAGATCATTGTCTTCGGGGTAATCCCTAAGCCGGAAGAGGGGGTGGGGGTCCGGTACCTGGCTTGGGTACTCTCCTTGTTGGTTTTTCGGACCCGAACGGTTACCCTCTTCTTTTTGAACTCGGCATTCGGGGAGCCAGAGTATTTCCTCTTTTTCCTTTTCTTTTCCTCCCGTGCAGTAGTTCTGGGCTCTCCCGAAGTGGAGGGTTCAACAAGTGAAGATAGAGCCTCGTCCTCATCCAATGGTCGAAGCTTAGTGGTCTTGGGAAAACCTGTAAAAGGGAAAAAGACTTAGTAGAAATAAAGGTTAATTACGAAAGTAGAATTGTTCAGGAGAAGGACTCACCATAGGAACGGGCCTCTCACTTGCCCTTTGAAAGCTTGCGCCATTCGCGCTCAAAATACGACATTTGTTTCCACATCCTCTCGATCCACTCCTTGAAGTGGGGGACTGCATTGGGACCTTGGGTGACCGCTGCACAACGATAGGCACAGGCAATTAGAGAAAGAACAAAGGGAGTATCAAGTACTCAGGAAGGAAAGAAAACTTACGGGCTGAGTTTCACTTTTCAGGAAATGGTAGAAATTCAGGGGGAATGAGGTCTTCGGTTTTCACCTGAACAAACCTCCCCTGCCAACCTCAATCTCGATCTTCATCGATGCTCGAGAATGGAGCTTTACTTTCTCGGCGGATGAGCTTGATCAACCCCCCTCAGAAAGCCCCGTGACTGTAGAGACGCAGCAGGTGGTCGAGGGTAAACCGAGGTGCTGCGGTGTTGTTGACAAAGTGGCGGAGGAGGATTATGATCCTCCAAAAGGACGGGTGAATCTGCCCAAGGCAGACCTCGTACCTTTTGCAGAAGCTGAGGATTATAGGGTCGACCGGGGCAAGCGTGAAGGGGTAAGTGTAAACACTTAGATACCACTTCACGTGAGTGGTAATGTCTTCATTAGGCTCGGAGATGAGCACCTCCTAGGTACCGGAGCATATGTACCTTCATGCCCATTTGCCTCAGGCCTTTTGACTAGAGGCTTTCTTGACTTTGAAGTCGTTCTCAATGGACCCGCCCCCCGTGATGAAGCTCTTCAAGGAGCGGCCTATTGAGGCACATATTTGGACATTTTTTGCCATCAGACTCTGGAAAATATGCAGATTTAAAAGTGAGGACGAAGATTTGAAGGTAAGGATAAAGATGTGAAGATAAGGATGAAGGTATGAAGGTCAGATTTGAAGATTTGAGGAAGGAGTATGAAGATTTGAAGATGAAAATATGAAGATCTAGAAAACAATTATGAGGGTTGGAAGGAGTTAGGAATAGGTGAAGAATTCGAGGGTAAGTCAAGGAGATCTAGAATCGGAAAGTAAAAAGTGAAAAAGAGATCAAAGTTTTTGTAGAGAAAGGGTAATCAATGCGTGACGTTTAGCATTCGAGGACGATCAATCGGCGGCTGACACGTGTCCGAAGTCAGAATGACACGACTGACGGGACGTTTCGGTGAACCGTCAACTTGGTTCTAGTGTACGGAAGAAGGAGCCAGAGTTAATTTATCGCTTCCTGTCGTTTTGGTAAATCTACTCTCTAGAAAACGAGGGGACTATCTATGTATGGGTAAAATCGGGGATAGAGTTTTCCCCAATTCCCCGATGAGAAAATAGGGGGAAGCATGGCCCGACATGATTATAATCGAGGCCCAAGAACCCCTCGTATCGAAAGCCGGAGGAACACAAACGATATATCTGAGATCGGGCATGGTGAAATAATGGACCCAGACCAAGTATAACTTCTAGACTTCGGGAAACCCAGAGAAGATTTACGCATGACGAGTAAGGGGCCGTAATATTCGCTAGGGCAGTTCAAAACCGATCCGAAACCGTTAATCGAACCGAACTGATGGCTTATTGGCTTATTGGTATCGGATTATCGGGTAATAGATGGTGAACGGATTGAGATTTTATAATTAACGGCTTAACGATTTGGGGGCGGATTACTCAATTTTCTTATCGGGTAAACCGTTAACACGTTAAGAATTTTTATATTTATATTTTTACCTCTATGTATATAATGTACTACTGAAACCCTAAATGGCTAAATCCTTAATTTATGTTTTCTAATTCTCAATTGTCTACAGCCACCAGAGGCAAAGAAGTTGTCATTCTTGTCTCTCTCTTAAACTGAGAACTGAGAAGTCGTAAAATCGAAATCTCAATGATTATTACGTGTAGATATGTATGAGTAGTCTTGATGGTATTAAAAATTTGATTAATACGTGTATGACAGTATGAGTAGTCTTGAAGACTCTTCAATTAAAAAATTCCGTTTGGTTAGATCTTAGGTTGTATTAAAATTTGGTATTGATTTGAAATTATTTGTTATTGATTGAATGATTGTTTAAATTTTTTTTATTTGGTTTAGCCGATAAGCCGCCCGAACCACCCGATAATTGTTAATCGGATGCCAATCCGCCCGTTGTCTTATTGGATGACTAGCGGATTACTACATTTATAATCCGATAATCGTTAAGCCGAACCGTTAAGCGTAATTATCCGCCCGATAAGCACCCCTAATATTCGCCCTCAACCGGATTTTACGACGTGAATCCCATTTAGTATCAACTGTAGATCAACATTTACTAGAAAAAGAGATTTTTACCTTATTTAGACTTGTACTAGGACTTAAATTTCCTTACTATATAAAGGGGAAGGTTTTCTTTATTCTAACACATTGTGACAGGCGAATCAAAGTAATAAAAGTTTATTTTTATCTTCTAGCTATTGTTCAAAGTGTTCTTCTTTTTGTTCTCTCATTTATTCATGACCAAGCTTGTATCGAGGGTTTGATCGAGGACAAAGTTCACTGTTCAGTCTAAGATCTGGCTTGACCATCACGTTGCCATTGGTTTGATCATTTATTTTATCTCTAACTTATTTATCTGTTATTCTTAATCATTCGTATTGAATTGAATTACATATCCTTTAAACTGCATATAAATTTAATTGTTACTCATTTTAGAGTGAGACAGAGTTTACAAGAAGGAGATGCAGAAAATGATTTTACAAGAAAGGGCTGAAAATCGGTCATCTTGTTGCACGATAATGTTGTATTAACATAATGATCTAATTTTCTATGTGAAGCAAGCAGTGGTGGCTGCAAGACGCACAAGCAACAGGACGTTGGGATCGGACCTCTAAGAGAATAGACCAAAGCTAAAACAGAGCCAAAAGAGTTAGGTAACATCTCGATCTCTTTATGCAGTTTGTTCATTGCAATAACAATACTGTAATGTATGCACTTATTTTCTTTTGGTTTCGTTTTGAAAGAAATTAAAACATCACTATTTAGACTGTTGGGGATTCCCTGCTAGGGGCACTGTCGCTCTTGTTGATGGTTTGATAATTTCGGTATCTTTCTTGTAGACCTATTGAATATCACGTTAGTAAGGTGTCGGATTTGATTGTGTTTGGTCTTGAAAGAATTAAGTAGTTAGGTACTTTTCAAATGTGTACATTTCATTTTGAAAGCAGAATGTAGTTTGATATACGGATTTTGGTATGAAGAGTATGTGTTTGCAACAAATAAAGGGCTTGTTAAACACTAATGCCAAATAAAGGTCTCGTTAAAATTAAGGAATCTTTTTTTTTTTTTTTTTTTGTGGGAAAAGTAGAGTGTGTGTGTTTTTGTGTGGGCGCGCGTGTGTCTGTGATATTAAAGAGGCGGGATGTATGCCATGTACTATTGATCGTGAAGAAATCATGCATCTGGGAACAAAAAAGAAGTGGAATGTTATGATAAGAATAATCAGACGTGGTTGAGCATTCTGTTGAAAACCTAGGCCATTGTCCATTAGGACAATCCAGCAAAAGAAAAAAAAAACAAGAAAAGGATGCAGAGGATGATGTTTCAATTGACATGCAAAGGATGGAGGCTGAGAAGTCGCAAGAGGATTTAGCTTCACCTTCTTTCACAAGAAAAGGCCAAAGTATTTTATCTCCTTTTATTGTCTTTAAACTGAAGTGAAAATTGATAATTTAGTACAAGTTTCTATACTGCCGGTGTAAAATATATGTACACAATCAAGTTATTTATTAGGTAATTGCAAGTAAATCTTTATGATTAGATCAATCAGTAACTCAGGTGAAATGGTAACCAACCTACTAGCATAGGTTAAACTACAGTGATGGTGTAATAAATCTTTATATTGTCTAACTTAGAATCCACTTATTATTAACACAATGATCTTAATTTTCTGTTTGAAGAAAGCAATGAAGGCTGCATGATGCACAAGCACAATCCAAGAGTGTTTATGATCAGAACAAGACAGTAATGGACAAAGAGAGAGCTATAGCATATCAAAGAGCAAAAACTTTTAAATCTAAGAATCTATTGATTATATGCAATGCAACCAACATGTGTCTTCCCTCCAATCTGGTAAGCTACAAGAAGCTATAAGTTTTATGGAATTTGCAATCTGTATTATTTCTTTTTTATATTTTGCACTGTGTCAAAATTAATTTACCTAGCCATCTCCTTTAGCAGAACATATTATTCACATTTGCTAAGAAATATTTCCTAGAGAACTGCAGCAATTTAGTCCTTCGTGTTTCAGACAGGTTATCTTGGTCTATCAGATGCAATATCGGAACAATGTCTCCAAGAGAAAAAGGGAAAAGTGATATTTGAATCATATATAGCCTATTAGTTCTTAAACTTAGTTTTACAACAAATCTCTTTAGGTGTTTTACTGAACAAGTTTAAGAAATACAATTGTTTTGTTAATATCACTCAGATTGAGGTAGCTTTTTTGATTTTGTTACTGCATATATCATATATAGAAATAATTTGTTAAAGAGGCGTACCAATCTTATTCCTTAACAACTTTTTAATTTTTTTCGAATCAAAGTTCATGCAATTTGCTAGGGCTACTGGTATAATGGTTTTCAAGTTTGTCACCACTTTGCTATGACCCGACTTCCTCAAATCTTCCTAATTTAGCGAAATGGTTACCAAACTCTAAAAAGCAATTTGGCATATATTTCATCAAGAGTCCTCGTACCTTATGAAGAAGCTGAAGTTTTCCAAACCTCCTAAAAAGTAGAGATATTTTCAATGGCAAATTGACTATCTTGGAAATAGTTAAGACTAAGAATACTTCGAATTCATTTGCAATAAAAATAACTCAAAAAGAGTGAAACTTTTTTTGAAGGAAGACTAATAACTCTTTGAGTTGCAGAAAATTTTGGCTTAAAGAGTTGCAAGACTAATATTCTCAAACCCGAGCAACTTTTGCTAGTAGCAAGAGCTAGTTTGAGGAAGCACAGCAATTAACTATGAATCAGAAAAATTCTCCCACTCGCAGAGGCAGAGGAGGCAAAAAAATTCACTCCAAACCTTTCTCATTGTTTCTCTTACACGTGAACTTTTACATCTCTTCATCTATGATTAGTAGTAAAAGAAACAAAAAGTTACTAAACCAGCAATCAATTTTATGCATCAGTGTCTTCTGCAACAGCGGGAAGACCACCTTCGTTAATAAAAGATGGATTCAGGAATTTAATTAGCCACAAAATCCCACAACTTATACGCATCATATATCAAAGTTAGACAGGAAGCTAAGTGAAGCAGTAACAACTTCTACTCTAACAAACTCGCTTCGACTGTTGTGCCTGCAATTTTCCATTGGCTTGCAAAGGGTAGTTTCTTCAAGACCTGGAGATTATACTGATGTCTTTGTTTATCTAAAATCTGGACATGGCTTAGGATACCAATGCCTAGATAGATACCATGCAACTTGTCAAAAGCAGTGCAAATCTGCACTTGGAGCTTCAAGATCGATGAGTCCTCTAATGGATGAAACTTCTAGATCGAGGAAGAAGAGAGCATTTTGGATAAAATGATTGCGCTTAGTGCGCTCAAACAAGGATGACAACCACACAAGCAAGAATTCTACCAAGTGCGGAAATACCCAATCTCGCAACTCCGTCGGCCAAAGCCTGAAAATCCATAGCCCAAATACCTCTCCCGTTCTAGAATAAACACCAAACATAAACTGAATAATCCTCCTCCCAAAGCATTCATTGCCACGACACATAAGTAAACACCCTACTATTCTGCACCAATACTCCACGAAGATCAACACATGAAGCATCACAATACACTGTGTATAGTACCCCGAACCCGTGGGTTATACCAACATTGTGCTGAAAGATGTGACGATAGTAATCCACCCTTATAACATAAGGAAAAATATCTCGCACCACCTCCGTAGCATCACCACGACTCGTCGGTGTCCAACTGATATCGAGTGCTCAACATCGCGTACAAATGAATAGGAAGGAAATAAAGATTAAGGCTTCCAGCCAAAATAAAGTGGCATGATAAGGAAATGAAGAAAGAGGATTTTGTGTTGGACTTGGAGACTATTTGGCTTCTGGGCCTCAGCAGAAACAGGCCCAAGTTGTATAAGTTTATTTGTATAGTTTTTTATTAGTTTAGTCCAATTAGTCCACTTAGCATTACAGGTTTTGGCCCAATGTATATATAGCTTTTTTGTAGATATTTTGACACTATGATTCTGAAAATAATGAATCAATCGAGAAGCTTCTTCTCCTTTCTTACTGTTCTCCTCAGAAAACCCTAGCTAATTTCTCATGGTGATTTCATATTTTTCCAAAGTTTTCATGGTATCAGAGCAAGGATTCATGTAGATCCTGTCCTCCGCATTCGTTCGATACTACCCTCATAATGTTTGGTTGAATTTTTCTTCTCGTTTAAACTTCGTCAGTTTCGTCGAATTTTTTTTCAATTTGCAATGATTTTTGGTGTATCTTTTACATGGATTGAAGAAACACAGGGGAGGATTTCGATTCAGTCTGGGTAAGATCGAATTTCTGGTGTTTGAGCAATATCTGGGTGTTCTGGTGAATCTCAAGATCGTTCTTCTTTCCGTCGCGAAGAAGTGTGGTATTTCTATCCCTATTCTCACATATATTATGGTGTCGCTTTTGGTTTTGTTGTTGTTAGGGTTTTGCATTAGAAAAATCCCTTATTATTTAGTTTGATCCCTATTGATTTCAATATGACTGTGGGTGATTCTAGTGCTTCGACTTCTACATATTCACCATATCCATCTAGTCCTCTATTCATACATTCGTCTGATATCTCTAGGACTTGTTTAGTCCCTGTACCATTTTCTGGTACTGGATTTGGGGGTTGGAAGAGGAAAATGGTGGTTGCTTTGTCAGCTAAGAATAAAATAGCGTTCATAGATGGTAGTTGACCTAAACCTTCTGATAATGCTGTTGAGCTGAAATTATAGAATAGGTGTAATAATATGGCGATTTCCTGGTTAACTAGCTCTTTATCCTCTGATATAGCCGAGAGTGTTCAGTATTCTGAGACTGCTGAGTGCATTTGGAAACAATTTGAAAGTAGATATGGTACAGTTAATGGAACTAAAGTGTTCGAGATTAAGAAAGAATTGGAATCTACTTGTCAGGGACCTCTTGACATAGCATCATATTTTAATAAACTAAAGAAGTTGTGGGATGAGTTAGCATTCATGCGTAAAAATCCTATTAATCCTTGCAATTGTGCTCTATAAAGAGAGTTGGAGGAGGACAAGTTGTATCAATTCCTAATGGGGCTTAATGAAACTTATGTTAGTGTTAGAAGTAACCTTTTAATGATGCAACCACTACCTTCACTTGATAATGCATATAATATACTACTTCAAGATGAGAGTCAAAGGCATCTACTCCTTAATTTAATTCAGAGTCGGCTTCTTTTAGTGTCAACAATCTCACCAGGCCTCCTCCTCCTCCTAAACAACAGTACAATCACAAAGTTAATTTTGACCAGAGGGTAAATGTTGATCAAAGAACTTCTATGTTTTGCAAATATTGCAAGAAGCCTGGACATTTAATTGATAAATATTACAAGCTTCATGGCTTTCCATCAAACTTCAAGTTCTCCAAGGGAAGAATATTTGCAGCAAATGTTAGTACTGAACCTGACATTGGTATTATGCCTAGTGGTGCTGGTTCTTCCCATCATGGTTCTTCCAATTCCAGTTCTTCAGAGCAAAATTCTGTAATCCCTGGGATGAGTGTGCAGCAGTACAATCAGTTAATGAGGTTTACTGCAACAGTCACATGTGTCAACTTGTGAGTCTCAACCCAATCTCATAGCCTCTGCCAATTTTGCTGTTACATTACTGTCTCCTGATTTGTGAAATAGTTCCAGTTCTAATTCATGCATGCTTTCTCAGGCTGTAGGATTAACTTGGATAATTGATTCTAGGGCTACTGATCACATGACATCTAATAAGGATTTTCTATCTAATATAACCCCTTTGCCTATTCCCTATCTTGTTTCCCTGCCTAACGGATACAAAGTAAAAGTAACAAGAACTGGTTCCTTTGCCTTGAATCCATCACTTATTCTTCATAATATTCTTTATATTCCTTCTTTCCATCACAACCTCATTTCTGTACATAGACTCATTCAACATTTCAAAAGTTTTGTTTTGTTTACTTATGAATCTTGTTTGCTTCTACCACAGGGCCCTTCACTGAAGAAGCCTTTGGATCTTGGTAAACTTGATACTGGTCTCTATAAGCTTATCTAGAAAAAGCCTTCCCAATCTCAAATCTTCACTGATTTACATCCCATAAATAATGTCCTTTCATCATCTGATCATTCTGTTTCTACTTCTACTTGTGAGAATAATGTTGTTTCATCTAGTTTTTCTTCTGTTAATGCATCTTCTTGTAATTCTAATCCTACTTTACCCAATATCTGTACTATTCCTTTCCATTCTACTTCTACTGATATGAATAAAATGGATGTGATTTGGCATCAAAGACTTGTTCATGTTCCTTTTATTAGAATGAAGCTTATTTCTGGTTTATCTGATTCTTTATCTTCCAAACAACCTTTATTTGTAATGTTTGTCCTATTTCAAGACAAACTAGGATGCCTTTTCCAGATAGTTCTATTACTACTGTTAAACCTTTTCAACTTATTCACATTGACACTTGTGGTCCTTACCATACTCCAACATATACTGGGGCCAGATATTTTCTTACCATTGTAGATGATTACACATGATGGGGGCCAAGAGTAATGCCTTTACCTTAATCAAGGCTTTTGGTGCAATGGTTAAAACTCACTTTCATGTTCCTGTCCAAACTATTAGAAGTGATAATGCTCTAGAGTTGGGTTCTAGTTCTTCTACTTCTATTTTTTTCTATGAGAATGGGATCATCCACCAAACTAGTTGTCTTTACACCCCTCAACAAAATGGGGTAGTTGAAAGAAAGCATCGAACCCTTCTTGAAGCATCTAGAGCTTTGTTGTTCCAATCCAACTTGTCTACTCAGTTCTGGGTGACTGTTTATTAACAGCAAACTATATCATTAACAGGTTACCCTCCAAACTCCTCAAAGACAAATCCCCATCTGAAATGTTGTATGGTAAGGTACCCACCTATTCCCATCTGAGATCATTTGGTTGTCTATGCTATGCCACAGTCCCCATACCTCATAGGGATAAGTTTAAGCCTAGAGCTACACCTTGCATTTTCCTTGGCTATCCTTTTTCCAAGAAAGGTTACAAGTTATACAATTTATCTACTAAGAAGTGTTTCATATCCAGAGATGTTATGTTTCATGAGCATTATTTTCCTTTTTTCGAGAATAGCAATGTATCTGTCTCTTCTCCCTTTCCTTCTCCTGTTTCTCTTGTTCCTGATTCTGATCCTCCTGCTTGTGTTGTGTCTCCTGCACCTTCTCTCTTTCCTTCTCTTGATTCTCTTGTCCCTGATTCTGATTCTCCTGCTTCTGTTTGGTCTCCTACCTCTTCTAATTTTCCTTCTTCCTCATCTCCTTCTTCTCCTTCACCTTCCCAACCTTTCTCTCTTTTAGATCATTCTTCTAATGTTAGTTCTCCTACTCCACCTATTATTCAGCCTCCTAGAAGATCTTCTAGAGATCATCACCCTCCTACTTATCTTCAGGACTACTTATGTAGTTTTCTTTCCACCTCTGCATGCTCTAATATAGTCCTTCAGCATGCTGAATTTGAACCTGGTACTTATTCTCAAGCAGCATCCATCCCAGCTTGGCAGAATGCCATGCAACAGGAGTTTGATGCTCTAGCTTCCAATCATACTTGGGATATTGTTACTTTACCCAAAGGCAAGAAACATATTGGTTGCAAATGGGTTTATAAGGTAAAATACAAAGCTGATGGTAGTGTAGAGAGGTATAAAGCTAGGCTTGTGATAAGAGGGGATACACATGTAGCAGGTGTTGATTTTCATGAGACTTTTTCCCCTGTTGTCAAGATGTCCACAGTTAAATGTCTCATAGCGATGGCTGTCAAAAGAAAGTGGCATTTGTTTCAATTAGATGTAAATAATGCTTTTCTCTGTGGTGATTTGGATGACGATGTTTACATGAATCTTCCTCCCGATCTTTCTATTTCTACCCCTTCTTCTTCTTCTTCCGACAGGCCTCTAGACAATGGTATGCTTAGTTGTCCCATGCTTTATGTTCTAAGGGTTTCACTCATTCTGTTAATGACTCTTCTCTGTTTGTGAAAGGTTCTCCTGGTTCCTTGACTGTTTTGGCTGTGTATGTTGATGATATCATATTGATTGGGGATGATCCTAATGCTATTCTTTACTTGAAGCTGTTTTAAATGATCAGTTCAAGATTAAAGATTTGGGTGCTTTGAATTATTTTTTGGGCATTGATGTCTCCTCTTTCTCTTCTGGTTTGTTGCTCAGTCAAAGGAAATTTATTTCTGACCTTTTGTCCGAGTACAATTGTTCAGATTTTCCCCCTGTTGTTTGTCCCTTGGAGCTTAATCACAAGTTATCTGCTGATTTTGGTGACCTGTTGCCTCAGCCTGAGACGTACAAGAGTCTAGTTGGTAAATAGCTCTTTCTTACGCACACTAGACCAGATATCTGTTTTGCGGTTCAACACCTAAGTCAATTTTTAAAATGTCCTCGAGCTCCTCACATGTTTGCTACTTTACATATTCTTCGATATCTAAAGGGTATATTGGATGTTGGGTTATTTTTCTCCATTTCTCCTGATCGTTCAGTGACTGCCTATATTGACAGTGATTGGGGTGCTTGTGTTGATACTAGAAAGTCTGTGACTGGGTTTTGCATTCTCCTGGGGGATAGTTTGATTGGTTGGAAATCTAAGAAGCAGCCCATTGTTTCCCTGTCTTCCGCCGAAGCTAAATATAGGGTTGTAGTAAGGTTGTTGCGGAGTTGACTTGGCTAGTTCGTCTTTTATCTGACTTACATGTTTCTGTTTCACTTCCCATTTCAGTTTTTTGTGATAATCAAGCAGCTATCCACATTGCGAATAACCTCGTTTTCCATGAGCGCACCAAGCATATTGAGGTAGATTGCCACTTCATTCGCACCAAGTTGGTTGAGGGGCTCATTCACTTGACTCATGTCCCCACTTCCCAGCAATTGGCCGATATTCTGACAAAGCCTCTAACTGGACAGACTCACCTTCATCTTCTTTCCAAGTTGCAGATGCTTTCCCCCTCCAACTTGGGGGGGGGGGGGTGTTGGACTTGGAGACTATTTGGCTTCTGGGCCTCGGTAGAAACCGACCCAAGTTGTATAAGTTTATTTGTATAGTCTTTTATTAGTTTAGTCCAATTAGTCCACTTAGCATTACAGGTTTTGGCCCAATGTATATATAGCTTCTTTTGTAGATATTTTGACACTTTATGATTCTGATAAAAATGAATCAGTCGAGAAGCTTCTTCTCCTTTCTTACTGTTCTCCTCAGAGAACCCTAGCTAATAATGTCTCATGGCGATTTCATGTTTTTCCAAAGTTTTCATTTTGTAATTCCAAATACTATTTTTTGGGTCAAACAGAGATCATTGCAATAACATGTTCTCCAAACTTCTGGAGTTGTGCTCTTTGTCTGCACATGCTTTCAGCTAATTATCACTGATCTTGGAATTTACAGTTTAAACAAAAGCTATATGTTGATGCTATCATCGTCTTATATTTCACAACTCATGTAATTAAGGAGGAGGGGACGTAGAGTTGCACTTGCACATGAATACTATATTTATAGTGTAAGTACGGATAAATTTCTAAGACTTAATTAGTAATCTGATGAATATGATAATTAATTTACTATCACATGTTAAATTCTACTGATACCATGCCACTTTTTATATAACTTAAATCCTTATTTGTGTATGCACAAATGTCCAATATCAGTCGTCATGAGATGCAAAAAGGAAAGAAGAAGTTTCATTACAAGAATTGATACGGTTTAAGTATCTCATCATAACACACACTTGAATGGAGAAACAGAACTATCCTTATCTGGAAGCCTTCCACACTAGAAGAATTAAATTACTGCAATCCTTAAAATAGACAAAGACTGTTATGCGGCGGTCGAAAAATAGAAAAAAATTGCAGAATGCACAGAAAAACTTGACATGAGTGATGAGACGAAGACAGAATGTAAAGATCAGTTGTATTTATGGGCAATCTCCAAGAGAGTGGCGCAAAGTTTTTGGGGCTCGCTCAGCATTGCCGTGTGATCAGCACCTTTAATCTCTATTGCTTCTGTGACACCAATGTTGTCAATTTGCCATCGCTGGAATTCTTCTGGTATGCCTTTATCCTCAGTGCACACAATGTAAACTCTCTTCACTGATCCAAACCCTTCATCTGTGAAATACTTGGCCTTCGACAGATCTTCCATAAACAGAGAGCTTGGTCTCACCAATGATGATGCTAATGCAATATCCTAACACATTATCAATTCAAATGTACGTTAGGCTGCTTTTATTTCTAAGAAGGAATATTTTCCAAGAGGGTATATAATTAATTGAGTTTAACAATGGTGACTTGACTTTTTTTACACTATAGGTTAATATGACCTACTATAACAGTTAATAATATGATAATTTAGGAGATAAAAAGTACTAGTATGTGTTTCTACAGAGTAGTAGGCTTACCTCAGGAGAGCATAGCTGGTAGAGTTTGTGAGCCAAGAACTTTGGGCCAAAAAACATGGATGTCAGTGGCTCTTCAGGGGAACCATATGGTACAAATTGAGTATCCAACCAATTCTCTGCTGGCGTCCGCTCATTATACTACACAAAAATACATTAAAATTGGGTTAAATAAAGCAGTCAATCACGACCACCATAACAAATGTGCTGTTTTTCTTTCTAACGTACACATTGATCACATTGACTAGAGATGGCAAAATCAACTTACCTTTTTGTATATCTTGGACAAGTTTAAATGGATTTAGTTATGGCTCATTTATTGACTAGATTCAACAGTTACCTAAAATGACACATCAAATTATTTGGTCGACAAGGGTCCAATAATGTAACTCAATTGGTCATGTTACAACCCGAACATACAAAATCAATTTTTTGGAGACAGAGGATCCATCAAATTACTTGTTAAAAACCGGTACAATAGTGTAACTCAATTGGTGAAACTGCAACCCACACACTAACATGAAAAAAATCAAATTTAGAGATAGATGTATGTCAATTTAGAAAAACTAAAGTTAATAAATTATGAAATATATTAACCTTCACATTTTTTTTCCAAAAAGAAATAAGAAAGAATGGAAGGTTGGGAAAATTTTATTTTGTGTCTCATACAAGTGACACTAGTTGTATGAGGCAACTTTTTGTCTCACAGTTTTGTGGACCCAGAATTCTGTGGACCCAGCAATGTAAGATTGGGGTCCACAATTTTGTGAGATAAAAAGGAGCCTCATACAACTAGTGTCACTTGTATAAGACACAAAATAAAACTTCTCGGAAGGTTGGTTTATGTTAGACAGGTTGAGTTTGACCCGTTATTTTACCATCATTTTGATTTTGACAAGTTATTTTACCCAAGCAAACTTTGAACACATCATAATTGTGACCGGTGTTGAAACAATCCGCCTATTACCACCTCTACATCTGATTTGACTTGATCATTTCAAAAGCATAGTAGTTTATATTCATCTACCGATGGTTGGAAAATCGGTTATGGAGAATAGCAATTAGTTTGAGGCGTGTTAAGGATATTGTTCTTAAAAATATTTCACTCACACAATAATAATAAAATTAGGCATATCTTCAAAATTTAACAAGCCCTTCCAATTATTAAACTGGAAATAAAACTAGTAGAAAATTTAAGAAAGAAACCCAGCAAATAGGAGGAAGAAGATAATTAAGAAAGTTATGTCTACAAGTCTCCTAAACACCTTGTATATATGGGCGTTGTTGCAAAGGTTAGTTATCAGCTAGATAACCGCTAGTTTGACTCTATTAAATGTAAAATAATTTATAAAATAATAAATAGACATAAAATTATATTTCAAAAAAGAAAAAAAAATCAAATCAAAATGATGGATATATCCTTATGAGATACCATACCACTAAAGTACGTAAACTCAGCAGCAATTGCTCAAGGAAAAAGACATTTTGTTAAAGAGTTTGGCGTCTTTTGCCCCAAAAATAGAAAGCAAACAGTCGGAGAAACGTGGAGAAATGAAGTAACGTTGAGTAGTTTTCCACCTCAACTTGCATTGTTAAATTTCACATACGCCAAAAATGCACTCAACATCACAAGTCCCCATATATAGAAATTTATTAAAGTTTTTAGGGAAAAAAATGAACACTATTATTGGAAAAGTTTTTTAGTGCCTAAGTTTTCTGGTATAGACTATAATCCACATGTAATATTTGTTAAAAATCACAATCTTTAAGTTCTAGAGTGCAAAGGAAGTCCAAACTTAGCAGACCTAGAGACAATTCGAAGTCAAATTGATGTGTTGTTTTGTATAACACATAATGTCACTTCATTTTTTAGTCTATCAGAATGGAAAGAAATGCTTTATATTTTTTACTTTTATAAATGTAAAAGAACTTTATCTAGTAGAAAATACATTTTAGTGGGCTAGAGTTTCCATCTTTGCATTCATTACTCTATCTAGCTATTTCCTAGCATATGGACGAGTGATTTTATTTTGTGTCTCATATAACTTACACTAGTTGTGTGATGACTCTTTTTATTTCACATATTTGTGGACCCATATCTTATACATTTGGGTCCATAAATTTTGGGACCCATACAACTAATGTTGTGTGAGGCACAAAATAAAAATTTTCCATATGGACACTACGAAGCCTCTCTTTTTCCCCGTCACAAAGGGCATTTTTTTTCCTTTTGAACAAATTAAAATTGCATAGCATTGCATTTTTAGAGTTCACTAACCATAAATACTACTTATTGACAATCAGATAAATCAATTTTTACCTTCTAAAGTATCGGAAAACTTGTATGACAATTTCAAACTTCCCCTATCCACATACATTAGTGACAGATCTAGACAAGACAAAGGGAGTTCAATAGCATTAATTACGTCTAACTAGGAGCCCATTTTTGTGAGAAAAATCATACATACATGTATTAATATATGCATATACATGATATAATACTCCATCAATCTCAAATTATGTGTCGTGATTTCTAAAAATAATTATCTCAAATTATTTATGATTTTATAAGTTCAAGACAAAATTAATTATATTTTTCCTATTTTACCTTAGTAGTAATTGTTCATGGAGACTACAAACACCTCAATTATGGATAACCTTGTTCAAATATCAATTAGTCAACCATATTTCCTTAAACATTTTATCATATTTTACACAAATACAATCAATAAATGATGGAGTACTAATTGCTTCAAAACCTAACAACTTCCACCATTGTATTATGAAGTCTATTCTTAAATAAGATTCTGCTACTATAATAATGAAAGAATATTTAAAAAGAATGGAGAGGGAAGTATAAACTCATCTGACTATTGAACATTCAACACATTCTTAAGGAACGTGTACAAGAGAATCATGAGATAATTTGTGACGGAGGATTAATAAGTAAGACTTGTTGACTCTAAATTTTGAATTTGTTTCCCTACACAACAACACCAACAACAATAACTCAATGTATTCCCGCAAATATAGTCGGAGGAGGGTAGAATGTATGCAGCCTTACCCCTGCCCCTGGAAGGATAGATAGATTGTTTCCCTTCACACGAATAATAAACATCATCATGCAATGACAATAATATGCAAGAATATAGTTTACCTGTTCCAAAACATAGGAGGAGTTGTGAACAGAATCAGGCATGAAAGCAGCCAAGAAAACAGCAGCATAGATCTTTTGTGGATACTTTTCCATAGCAAGTCCCAAATTCATACCACCAAGACTATGTCCCACTAATATAACCTTCTCCTCTGCTGAAAGAGATTCCATCAACTCCATCAATGGCAAAGTATAATCATAAAGTGTGCGAAGCTCCTCTATTTTTCTCAAATCAATGCCAGAAGCTGCTAAATCAAGGGCTGTAACCTTATGGCCTGCACCTTCTAGCAGAGGCTTTAGCTTGTACCAACTCCAACCTCCATGACATGCACCATGTACTAAAACAAAGTGTTTTCCTTCCTTCATTTTAATTTTATGCCTTGTAAGTTTCTTTTCTTTGGTTTAGTCTTAAGCCAAGAGAACTATTATAAGAAGGGCTGTAGGTAGTGTTTTGGTGGATATGGAGAATTTATAACCACTACCTGTCAAAATTCACATCTGGCTATTAGTTAAATATCAATAATCATGTGCCTTTGATAGAATAGTCAACTATTTTTAGGGAATGGAGAGAGACATTGGAGAGAATTCTAATTTAACAAAATGATGTAGATCTAATCCTTTTAAAATACTTTTGGTCTAACTTTCTTTTACTCCCTTCCGTCATTTTTATCTTTCGTTTGAGTTGTTGGCACATTTATTAAGAAAATTTATTATGAATACATTTGTTTAAAGGGTTTATATTATTTGTATCTCTTACTTCAATGAGCAACTTAATGACTATATACCTTCTTGAAGTAGTTAGGTGGAATTGAGAAAAAAAAATAATGCATTTTTTTTATTTTCTGAAGTGACAATATATCGAATCATATTTTGTCGACAAAAGTGATAGATGAAAAGGACCAAAGAGCAATGCAATTAGACAGAAACCATTAGAGATTGGATGAAAGTCAACGGAGATCACTAAACTTTCTGATTAAAATGAAATTATTACCTATCGACCAAATCAAAGTTTGATTTGGAAATTGATTAAGAAAAATGATTGTAGCATCTTTAGCAGCCAGAGACGGACCCATGTGTATGGGTGAGGGGTTACCGGACCCCGTAAACTTCGGATGAAATCCTGTATATATATATATATATA
>NW_017672424.1:64573-70133 GCF_001879085.1 Nicotiana attenuata | reverse complement strand
TATATATATATATATATATATATATATATATATATATATATATATATATATATATATATATATATACTTTGAAAATGGTTAATTTGAAGTAGTTGGCACCTTGAACACTAAATACTTTTAGGAGGCACTGATTGAGTAGAATAATGTGCCCCATCATGTAAAAATTCTGGGTCTACCTCTATTAGCAGCAATCCTTTGCTTGCTACGTCTTAATCCCCTCCAAACCTAACTTTAGCTGCGAAATTTCTAGTGTCAAATAGTAACCTATTTTGCCTTTTAGATTAGTCACCAGTAGACTTATAATTTTTTGTTTTTACTTTAATTTTACTCAAATAAAAAAAAAACAGTTCTACAACACCCCTTTAATGGTAATAGAGTTGGATGGAAAGTCTAGAGGTATTAATGTGAAAGTCAAACAGCTCAATAAATCCAATAACATAAAGCATAATGATAATGGGTGAATTTGACTATAATCACACCTTAAATAATCACCTTCTTGTGTAGTTTTAATGCTAAAAGTGATAACAAAATGCTCTTATTAGTGTTTTTCATGATTGGCAGGTGATATATGTATAAGGAAGGCTAAGGAGCAGTTTTGGAGTCAAAATTGAAGAAAAAGAGGCCAACTGTGAAATTCCCCAAGTACACCACGCAAAACACGCCTGAAGATTCAGAGAACTGGTTTGACCGCGGTGGAAGATAGCTGCGGATAAATTCAGATTCTGGGAAGGCTTTTGGCCGCGGTTTGACCGCGACCGCGGCAGAACCGCGGCGAACGCAGAAAACTTCAGGGACTAAAGTGTAAAACACGGGATTTTTAGACCTAAACCCTATTTAAAACATTAGACTTCGCCCAAGAGAGGATGTATTGATTTTTAAGGTTTCTTAGCAAGGAAAAACATTGTGAGAGAATACTCAAAACATCTTTCTCCTTTACTTTTGATTTTTATGATGAATTCAATCTTAGTTTATTTTCTCATAGCCATGAGTAGCTAAATTCCTTGTCTAAGGTTTTGATGGAACCTATTGGGTGATGAACTTCTTGTTTATGTGAATACAAATTGCTAGTTTAATCTCTATTTGTTCAACTTCGTGTTTGTTGTAGTTAATTGACAGGATCCTCAATTAGCTGTGCCTATTTAGTGTGCATAACTTGGAAAAGAGTGCATATTTAGGGTATTGTTGAACAACACCACTCCTAGATTAGTAGAGGAATCTATAATTGCGGGTTTAAAGGCGGGATTAGGGATAACGAAGCCTTGGGTGTAATCTAAAGTGAATCGTGCTAAATAAAGTAAGCTAGTGTATCTCGGGAGAGTGCAATAGTAAATTACTGTGATTACTCGGGAGAGATTTACGGTAAGATTAGCGTTCATGATTGATAGAGATGTGTTGGTAAATTTGTATGAGCATAAACAGAAGGGATTCCATCAATAGGGGAAATCATTGCCTTAGCTTTT
The DNA here is from genome assembly GCF_001879085.1 of Nicotiana attenuata. Taxonomy (NCBI): domain Eukaryota; kingdom Viridiplantae; phylum Streptophyta; class Magnoliopsida; order Solanales; family Solanaceae; genus Nicotiana; species Nicotiana attenuata. The sequence goes on along the minus strand of NW_017672424.1, from coordinate 68,673 downwards.
TCTTATAATTGTTTACAACCGTATTAGTTTAGTTTACAGCTATTTAGTTACTTGCAAGCGTAGTTGTTAAAGAACATTCAACTGAGATTTGAATATTTGGGAAGCTGGTTCTGAAGAATTAGTGGGTCTGAAGATAGTGGTTGATAGGTTAACTCTGTGGATTCGACCCTAGGCGTAATACTCGAGTTATATTTGCAACGTCCGCAGAGTCCTTTTTATAAGGCATAGTTGGGCGTGATCAAATTTTGGCGTCGTTGCCGGGGAGTTAACGGAATTATCAATTGCCATTGACAGAAATACAAAGATTCTTATTGTAGTCAGTTTTCTCTCTACCAACTTTTTCATTGAAAATTTGACGGTTGTTGATCTGGGTGCACAGGTGTATGCCTAGAAATTCTACGAGGACTGGAGAACTACTTGAAGGACTCTCAGACCCCCGAGAAAACATTCCGGGCATTGAATCGTGCCAACAAAAGACTTCAACAACCCCAACAAACACACAAATTCGAAATTGACATGGGCGACATAAACGACCCCAACGGAAACGTCAGGAATGAGCAATTGGCACCTCCCGTGCCTGAGGGTGCACTATATGACTGGGCACAACCCGCAGCTGACAATCTAGCCACTGCCATTGTTGTGCCCGCAATACAAGCTGAATCGTTCCAGATCACAAATAACATGCTACACTTGTTGCAGAACAAGGGACTTTTTTCTGGAACACAAACAGAAGATCCTCAGCAGCACTTGAAGAACTTCCTGTCTATATGCAAAACTCAAAGGCAACCCAACGTGACTCCGAAAGAAATCATGCTATTATTGTTTCCATTCTCGGTGACAGGAGCTGCTCAGGTTTGGCTAAACTCGCTCCCCATAAACTCTATAGAAACTTGGGATGAGTTAGTCAAGAAATTTCACAACAAGTTCCATCCGCCCAACAAAACTGCTCAACAAATTGACGAGATTGTGAGTTTCAAACAGAAACCAATGGAGACACTACACGAGACATGGGGCAGGTTTAAGGGAATGTTGGTTATGTGTCCCCACCATGGCGTTCCAGAACAGATGTTGGGACAACGGTTTTACATGGGACTATCAGACAGCATGAAGAATATCGTTGATGCCTCTGCTGGTGGGGCATTCTTGAGCAAGACTTGGAGAGAAGGTCAGAATTTTGCTCGACAAGATGGCACAGAATTCGGGTTGGACAACTAGGAACGCACCTATCACTCCAGTGGTGCACTCAGTGCCTCTTGATCCTTCGAATACAATGGCTGAAAATATGGCGACTCTCTTGACACAAATGAGCATCCTCACCAAAAAGGTGGAGGAATCAGGGCAGAAACAGCAGGTACATATAGTAGATATTACCAATGGGGGCTTATGCACATCTTGCATTAGCTAGCCAATTGGTAATCCTTGGAATACAGAGTATGACCATCATCATCAGCACCCCGAAGATATGAACTATGTGGCTAACTATGGGGGTCAGAGGCAAGGTAATCAGAACTGGGGTCAGCAGACTCAGCAGCAGTACAGGCCACCTCCGCCACAGTATAACGCCGGAAACATGGGAGGCATGAGACCCCCCAACAACATGGCACCGTATCCTAGACCACAGGGGTACAACAATCAGCAGCAAGGGTACCACCCACCTCAGCAACAGTAGGGTGGAAGACAGGAAGACGGGTTTGCAAGACTTGAAGCAATGATGCAGCAGGTTATTGGGTCCAACGCTAAGATAAATGAAAGGGTGGATGCACATGATGCAGCTATCAAAAATATTGAGGTACAAGTGGGCCAGATTTCAATGTCACTCAACAATCATCCTCAAGGGACATTACCTGCAGATACCCAAATCAATCCAAAAGATCAGGGCCCAAAGCAGCTGATGGCGGTGAGTCTACGGAATGGTAGGGATCTAGATATTGAGCAAGAGAGAGCTCGAGAAAACATACAGGCTGAGACACTCATTCCAGTACCCATTGAGCTGGATGAGTCTACGGGATTGACAGAGGTAACAGTCCAACCCGCACCTGAAGAAAAGAATATGCAGCAAGAGATTGAAACAGTAGCTGAGAAAGAGAAATCTCAAGTGATTGGGAAGAAAAGATCTCCTACACCATTTCCACAAAGGTTGGCCAAGCATCAAAAGGAAGAGCAGTATAAAAAGTTCTTGGAGATGCTAAAACAAATCCAGGTAAACATTCCATTGATTGAAGCTTTAAAGGAGATGCCGGGATACGCTAAAATGATGAAGGACTTGATGTCTCGGAAGTTTGACTTTCAAGACTTGTCCACAGTGACACTTACTCAAACCTGTAGTGCAGTGGTATCTAGACTTGTTGCTGAAAAGCTATCTGATCTAGGTAGTTTTACAATTCCATGCACTATTGGGAACTTTGCATTTGCTAAGGCACTCTGTGATTTAGGGGCCAGCATTAATCTTATGCCCCTGGTTATTTATAGGAGGTTGGGCATTGGGAGAGCTAGACCCACCTCTATGTTATTGCAGCTGGCCGACAGGACGGTGAAGCGTCCATTTGGGATCCTTGATGATGTGCTTATTCAGGTAGGGAAATTCGTGTTCCCTGCAGATTTTGTAATCTTGGATTGCAAAGTGGATGAAGAAATTCCTATAATCTTAGGACGACCATTCTTGGCCACGGGGAGAGCCTTGATTGATTGCGAGACTGGGGAGCTCAAGATGAGGCTCAATGATGAAGAAATTATATTCAATTTGCAAAAATCGATGAGGCGACCAAGTGAGTTCGCAAATTGTTCTCTTATTGATGCAGTGGATGTAATTGTAGAGTCTGATGATGAGGCGTTGACGGTTGAAGATCCCCTTACTGCATGCTTGACAAATTTTGATGAAGTGAATGGTGAGGATTTGGCGGAATGGGTGTTGGCATTGGAAGGTAAAGGGTTCTGGGACAGAAATTTAGAGTTTGAGCCTTTACACTTAGAAAAGAGAGAGACCCCTCCAGCAAAACCACCCATTGAAGAACCACCTAAGCTGGAACTAAAGCCATTACCAGCCCACCTCAGGTATGAGTTTATGGGTCCCAACTCCACATTACCTGTTATTATCTCATCTGGTTTGTTAGATGTGCAGGTTCAGCAGCTTATACAGGTACTAAAGAAGTGCAAAACTGCCATTGGGTGGACCATGGCAGACATCAAGGGAATCAGCCCCGCCTATTGCATGCATAAGATTCTGCTGGAAGAGGGGCACAAACCTTCAAGGGAACATCAGAGGAGGCTGAACCCAAATATGAAGGAGGTGATGAAGAAAGAAGTGATAAAGTGGTTGGATGCGGGAATCATTTTCCCAATTTCTGACAGTAGCTGGGTTAGCCCAGTTCAATCTGTGCCTAAAAAGGGTGGCATGACGGTGGTGAAGAATGACAACAATGAACTTATCTCAACAAGAACCGTCACAGGCTGGAGAATTTGCATGGATTACAGAAAGTTGAATCTAGCCACCAGGAAAGACCACTTCCCACTCCCCTTCATTGATCAAATGCTGGATAGATTGGCAGGGAGGTCACACTTTTGCTTCCTGGATGGGTACTCAGGGTACAATCAGATCTCCATTGCCCCTGAGGATAGAGAAAAGACCTCCTTCACATGCCCATACGGAATTTATGCCTTCAGGAGGATGCCCTTTGGCCTATGCAATGCACCCGCCACGTTCCAACGGTGCATGATGGCCATATTCACTGACATGGTAGAAGATATAATGGAGGTGTTCATGGATGACTTCTCAGTGGTGGGGAATTCATTTGAGGAATGCCTAGTGAATCTGACGCGTGTGCTGAAACGGTGCATCGAGACTAACTTGGTTCTGAATTGGGAAAAGTGCCATTTCATGGTACAAGAAGGAATAGTCTTGGGGCACCAGGTGTCAAGCAAAGGAATAGAGGTTGATAGAGCAAAGGTTGATGTCATAGCAAAGCTGCCGCCACCAACTTCAGTCAAAGCCATAAGAAGCTTCCTTGGACATGCCGGGTTCTACCGGAGGTTCATTAAGGACTTCTCCAAAATCGCCAACCCTCTCTGTAAGTTGTTAGAGAAAGATCACCCTTTTGTATTTT
>NW_017672424.1:52653-64563 GCF_001879085.1 Nicotiana attenuata | reverse complement strand
ACCTAAAGAAAAGTGGGGGTTACAAGTGAAACAAAATGTGGAATAATGATTGGGTTGAACATAAAGGTGAAATAAAAGGAAGTGTGTATTAAAAGTGCTTAGGGAGGTTAGTCACTATATCCAAATATATCCTACCCGTCCCTTAGCCTACATTACAACCTATAAAGACCTCTTGATCTTTGACTGAATGGCTCGATTAGTAGAGTATTACACTAAGGCAAACTTATGGTGTGTCTGTGTGGCATGTGAATGCTCTTTGCTGAGAGTGAGTGAATTCTTTCTATATATGGTTCCTTGTTGTTGAATTTTATGTGTGTGGAACTTCTCTCAGATTTTGTTTATGTAAGGGCATGTGACTCAGGAAGAAAAAGTGAGTCTTCATTTCTGTTAGAGTAATTAGAGTGAGCACAAGTGTGTCTTGGCATGAGAGTCTGCATTTGAGATATGATTGTGCACTGCTTAGGTCGATCATTAATAATAGCAGGTGTGACATAAATTGGGGCAAAGCATTGAGCAGTTAGGCCTAGAAGTGTGGTTTAGTTTGCTCGAGGACGAGCAAAGGTTTAAGTGTGGGGTGTTGATAATAGGTGAATTTGACTATAATCACACCTTAAATAATTACCTTCTTGTGTAGTTTTAATGCTAAAAGTGATAACAAAATGCTCTTATTAGTGCTTTTCATGATTGGCAGGTGATATATGTATAAGTAAGGCTAAGGAGCAGTTTTGGAGTCAAAATTGAAGAAAAAGAGGCCAACTGTGAAATTCCCCAAGTACACCACGCAAAACAGGCCTGAAGATTCAGAGAACTGGTTTGACCGCGGTTCCACCGCGACCGCGGTGGAAGATAGCTGCGGATAAATTCAGATTCTGGGAAGGCTTTTGGCCGCGGTTTGACCGCGACCGCGGCAGAACCGCGGCGGACGCAGAAAACTTCAGGGACTAAAGTGTAAAACACGGGATTTTTAGACCTAAACCCTATTTAAAACATTAGACTTCGCCCAAGAGAGGATGTATTGATTTTTAAGGTTTCTTAGCAAGGAAAAACATTGTGAGAGAATACTCAAAACATCTTTCTCCTTTACTTTTGATTTTTATGATGAATTCAATCTTAGTTTATTTTCTCATAGCCATGAGTAGCTAAATTCCTTGTCTAAGGTTTTGATGGAACCTATTGGGTGATGAACTTCTTGTTTATGTGAATACAAATTGCTAGTCTAATCTCTATTTGTTCAACTTCGTGTTTGTTGTAGTTAATTGACAGGATCCTCAATTAGCCGTGCCTATTTAGTGTGCATAACTTGGAAAAGAGTGCATATTTAGGGTATTGTTGAACACCACCACTCCTAGATTATTAGAGGAATCTATAATTGCGGGTTTAAAGGCGGGATTAGGGATATTGAAGCCTTGGACGTAATCTAAAGTGAATCGTGCTAAATAAAGTAAGCTAGTGTATCTCGGGAGAGTGCAATAGTAAATTACTGTGATTACTCGGGAGAGATTTACGGTAAGATTAGCGTTCATGATTGATAGAGATGTGTTGGTAAATTTGTATGAGCATAAACAGAAGGGATTCCATCAATAGGGGAAATCATTGCCTTAGCTTTTTCTCATAATCGTTTACAACCGTATTAGTTTAGTTTACAGCTATTTAGTTACTTGCAAGCGTAGTTGTTAAAGAACATTCAACTGAGATTTGAATATTTGGGAAGCTGGTTCTGAAGAATTAGTGGGTCTGAAGATAGTGGTTGATAGGTTAACTCTCTGTGGATTCGACCCTGAGCGTAATACTCGGGTTATATTTGCAACGTCCGCAGAGTCCTTTTTATAAGGCATAGTTGGGCGTGATCACATAATATTACTAGTATAACTTTATTCATTTTTCAGAAAAATCAAAGATTTTTGGCTTTTTGCCACACATAAAAATACTGTTAGCCGAAATACAAGGATTACTGTAAAACTAGAGGCTGATCAGCTAAAATTATAATTTTATGGTTTTTATGGAGAGCAAAATACAAAATTTGCTGGTCCATTTAAATTAATTGCATTCGCTAGCAGAAAAATGGATAAGATATGTATCTTCTTTTTATATAGTACACATAAAAATATACATTTTTATCAGCTATTATTTTTTAAAGCGGCTAAAATATGCATTTCTCTTTTATGGAATTATAACTCGTCTTAATTATTGGGTTCACAATTAAATATTTATATATTTAATAAAGTTTCTAATACAAATATAAAATTTACGCAAAAGTAGTTGAATTAGGTCGAATCCGCACCAAATAGGCTTAGCTAAGCTCCTCCGTAAAAAAACATGAGTAGTCCTAGACCTACAACAAATAATAATGATCTCTACCTCCTGATGTGAAGTGTAAATGTAGCTCTCAGTTCTTGACTTCCTTTACGTTACGTTAAGTTATTTCATCGTCATCTTGTATATAAAGGAGTTAATTAAGGGTGTAAAAAAATATTGGGTGAATTAACACCACTATAATATGATTCAGATGCATGTATACTTTTCTGTTTTAAAATCAAACACTTATACCTTTGTATATTGCGAAAATTCTACATAAATATAAGAGCTATTTTTATATTTCAAAATGAAACAGTTAAACCCCTTATATATTGAAAATCTTAAATAAAAGAATAGTCATGTAACTAAGTGAATTCAGAATATATGAAGCAAAAAATATAGAATGTTACTTATAAGATAATTATAAATAAATTACTATAATAAATATTAATTGATAATAATCTAATAAAAATAATAAAGAAGCTTCAATTATACTAATAAATAAAAGATCTTCATATACAACTAGAATCCATATATCATAACAATATAAATTCAGAAGAATACATACCGACAGACGCATATATATAAGCCATCCAATTGGCTTTACTTACAGCTTGTTTGGATGGTTGTTACCTATCGTATCGTATCGTATTGTTACTTTAAATACAATGTTTGTTTTGATTATTACTTAAATTTTATTTTATCGTATCGTTAAATTCGTCGTTACGTAACGATGAAATGTGCCACTTTATGTAACGACCGATTTGGTGTGGGTGCGTCGTTTCCTTGTATTTTTCTCTCAATCCCAGCCTTCATTATTATTAAATAATTTTATTTTATCATTTACCCTACCTTTTTATATACCGTATTATCATTTTTCTTTATAATATTGCAAGTTTATTCATCATATCACAAGTGCGTGATACCATGAAACGATGCCAAAACGACATAATCCATCCAAACATTGTATTTATCAAACGATACAGTACAATACAATACAATACGACACGATACATTATGAAACGATACGTAACAACCATCCAAACAAGCTGTTAAGCTGCAAACCACAAATAATCTTCTTGGATGGGAAATTTAGGCAAATTAAAACAGGCATAATTAGCAGCCTAGTAATGTGTTGGATTATGGGTCATGGGTCGCTCCATGTGGCCTCACCTGACCCGGTTAGGAGAGATAAGGGAGAGAGGTTAAAGGGAAGTTACCACAAAAAGCACAAACACCCATTAAAACTGAACATGGGTGAGTGGTGGGTTTCTTCCTCAACCGCTATTTTCTCTGCCTATTTATCTGAAGGAGACAATATAGAACACGACACCGTAAAAAATTTTCTCTGACTCTCTTCTTCTCCCAACGAAAAGCACACACAAGTAAGGGCATCTAATTGGTGGAAGATTAACTTTGTTTCCTAGTGATTCAAAGTTCGATTTGGGACAATCGTTTCGGTGGTGAGTTCAACGGTTTCCGCTGCATCAATAAGGTACACAATTCGCTGTTTTCTCCCCCTAGGTTTAATCTAACAATGGCATCAGAGCCAGGTTGTTTGCTCCTAATTGTTGCCAACGTAATCAGTAAAATGTTTTGTGATAAGTTATTTGGCTTCTTTGATCTCTAATGTATAATTGATTTTTTTCGGAAAATTGACGCATAAGAGGCCAGATTGTACTTTTGACCAAAAAGTTTTTTTTTTGGTTACAAAACAAGTCAGATACGAGTTTAATCACAAATTGCTCTTCCTGTTTCTTGGTAAACCCATAGCTTAATATTAATATTCATATTCACAAATAGTGATATAACTTGGCTCCATGTGTCCGCATGATATATCAGTTGGTCATATAAGTGACTTTGTTTCAAATTGTGTCAAATAGCTACTGCTTGTGGGTAATTTTTGGTCCAATGTTTGCTGGTAAAATTACTGCTCTTCTGCGTCGGGTCAATTCTGAAGCCAAAATGGGCAGAAATATGGTAATGATCAAAGAAAGGGTTGGTGTCAGAAACAGAGACAATATAGATATATATTTTTTTCTATACACAACATACCATATCTTAATATTAATATATATTTTATCTTAATCCCTCAACTGATATCCTTCTACAAGTAATTGTGATATATGTTGTCACATTGAATGGTTGTAGCCATTCTTATTATTTCCTTGGTCCCATTTTCAGATATGGCTGAACAGGGACAAGTTCGAATTACTCCAAGTGGGAGTTCTCGAATTCAAGGAAGGGGACAACGTAGAAGGGTATGTCGTCGCAGGACTTATTTCTATAATGATTCAGACTCGGAGCCTGAAGTCATCAGGATTGTCCCAAGGGCGAGACAAAATCAGTTAAGGGATCGAAGGGTTGAACGAAGGGAAAGGGAAAAGAAATTTAGAGAGCTTGGGGCTTCACTAGCTGAACATATTGAAAATTATCAGTTTACCCGAGATGCACTAATTGATGCTATTGACGAAATTGAACTATCTGATTGGGAAGCCTTAGCAATTTTAGTAGATTCACTTGGAGAACTTTTAGGTAGTATTTTAACTGAAGTTTATCACGAGGTTTGGCCAAGTGAACCTTTTTGGAAGTAACGAACAACTCCATTTCAGGTATATTGACTTGTGCGTATGGTCAGAATTGAATTTCGGGAAATTCGGAGTCAAATTGGAAAGAAAATTTTTATTGCGGCAGCCTTAAGTTGAAGAAAATGGCTAAGATTGAAATTTGAGTAAACGACCTCGGAATCAGGATCTGAAAGTTCCAGCATGTTCGTATGATGATTTCGGACTTGGACGTATGTCCGGGTTTGGTTTTGGATAACCCATGAGCATTTCGGCGTATATTGTGGAAGTTAGTATTTTAGAAGAATTTCATAAATTTGGGTTGGAAGGCATTTCAGTGATATAGATGTCTGTTTGGGATTCCGAGTCTGGGAATAGCTCCGTATGGTGATTCTGGAGTTGGGAGCGTGATCGGAAGTGAATTCGGATGTCCGGAGGGCATTTTGAAGTCATTTGGCTAAATATAGAAATTTGAAGGTTTTTGAGAAAATTCGACCGGAAGTGGAAATTTTGATATCGGGGTTGGAATGCGATTCCGAAAGTTGGGTTAAAGTCCGTAATGTCGAATGTGACTTGTGTGCAAAATTTGAAGTCATTCCGGAATGATTTTGTTAAGGTTTGAGACACTTAGTCTCTTTTAAGGAAGCTTAAGTTGGAAAAGTCAACCGGATATTGACTTATGTGTTAGAGCGCTCGAAATGCGAATTTTATGGTTCGGATAGCTTCGTTAGGTGATTTGGGACTTAGGAGTGTGTCCGGAATATTTTTGTGATGACCGGTGTAGAATTAAGCTTGAATTGGCAAAGTTAGCATTTTGGCGAATTCCGGTTGATAGGTGAGATTTTGATCCGAGGGTCGGAATGGAATTCCGAGAGTTGCAGTTGCTTCGTTATGTCATTTTAGACTTGTCTGCAAAATTTGAGGTCATTAGGACTAGTTTTGACGTGTTTCGGCATCGGATGTGGAATTTGGAAGTTCTTGAGATTCATAGGCTTGAATCCGATGATGATTTGATGTTTTGATGTTATTTTGGGTGTTCCGAAGGTTGGAACAGGTTTGAATAATATTGTGGGACATGTTTTTATAATTGGTTAAGGTCCCGAGGGCCTCGGGTGGATTTCGGAAGGTTAACGGAATGAAATTCGGACCAAAAAGAAAAGAAAAAGTTGCAGAAATTTCTGCTGGTAAGCTGTCTTTGGACAGCAAAAGTTGCATAATTCGGAGGCCTATATCTTTTGATCTACAAGGAATTTTGAGATGATTCAAAAACGAAAGTTGTAGCCCTTCTTGTCTAGTTTCCAGAAAGCTAAAGAAATCATAATTTGGACATCTGTAGTGAAAGTTATTATCGATTGAAAATGACTGGTGGAGCAGTCATTTTCAATAGGATGTACAACTTGTACAGCACAAGTGCAAGGTACAACTCGACGAAGCACGGGCAGATTTTTTTAAACACGGATTTGGCTTATTTCTTTCATTTCTTTCATTTGGTTTGGATGATTTTGGAGAGAATTTCAAGGGGGATTTCATCAAGCATCAAAGGTGAGTTGTTTCTACTTATTTCCAAGTTAAATACAAGATTATATACGAATTAGAACATGAAAAAAATTAGTAGAAAAGTGGGGTTTTAGGGCTTGTGATTTTAAGATCTTCTAGGGTCGATTTGAAGGGTCAAACGAGCTCCGATTTTTGTGTTCTTTATATATACGGACTCGTGAGAGGACGAAGAAAATTTTGGTATAAAAATTTCTGAGTTTCGAGACGTGGGCCCGGGGCTCGGGTTTTGCAAATTTCGTGAATTTCGATATTTTTCGATTGTTTTCGATTGGGTAATATCCCATTTGCATATTGTGATGTATTCGCTCTGATTTTGGATAGATTTGACACGCGTGGAGGCCGGTTTGAGGGGCAAAGGCGTCGAGAGCTAGAGATTTCACCGGTTCGAGGTGAGTAATACTTGTAAATGATATCCTGAGGGTTCGAAACCCCGGATGCTGTATTGAGGTGACTTGCATGCCGGATATGAGCGTGGGGTAGAGCACCGTTGGGGATTGTGACTTGGTCCGTCCCGGTAGTTGATTTTACCGTGTATTTGACTGAAACTACTTGTATCATCATATTATGGGCTGACTGCCATGTTTGGGCTTCGTGCCAACTATGTGAATCCTTCAGGGATTGATATTACTATTTTAGCATATCTTGCATATCATTTGGTTTCAGTCCAAGGTTTTAAATACTGTTTTGCAAACTCAGCCATACTTCTAAGTTTTGAAAACTCAAATGATATTTTAAATGATATTTCGGGCTGAGAACTACTGTTTTATAAATGCCCAAGGGGCTTATGATGATTTTCTGGACTGAGCATGGATCGGGCTGCGTGCCGCAGCAGTATTATATTGATTATGGGTGGATCGGGCTGCGCGCCGCAGCGGTGTTACATTGATATTGAGGCCGAGTGCCTGGATGATTATACTGATATTGATATGAGGCTGAGAGCCTAGATGTGATGCCACGAGATGGCTTGTTATTGCGCTTGGGCTGTAGGAGCCCCTCCGGAGTCTGTACACACCCCTAGTGAGCGCCGTCGACGATAAATAAATGGAGCGGGCTGCACGCCGCAACGGGTAATAGAGTGTACCGTCATATGCATTGCATTGCACTCATGCATTTGTTCCTTATCTGCATTATCTGCCATAATAATTATGTGCTCTTATTTCATTGTTTGGTTGCTTCATACCGATCTGAGCCTGAGGGGCTGATACTGTTATGAGATACTGATATTGAGCCCGAGAGGCTGATGTTGTACCTTGTGAGTTGGGAGTGAGCCCGAGAGGCTGATGTTGTACTTTGTGAGTTGGGAGTGAGCCCGCGGGGCTGATACTGTACTGAGAGGTTGATATTGAGCCCGAGGGGCAGATTTCTGATTATTTCTTACTAGTTGAAATTATTTTCGCAACTGTTGAAAGGATCATTTTCAAAAAGAGGTTTTAAACTGATCCAAGATATTTCTAAAGATTTCACAGTTTTCACTGATTTTCTCAATTGAAGGGTTTTTCTTTGCTTCTATACAGCATGACGATATGTTTTACGTGATTTCTTACCGCTCAGTTGTTATTTACTTTTATTACTCACTGGGTTGGAGTACTCACTTTACTCCCTGTACCTCGCGTGCAGCTGCAGGTATTGATCACCCGGTAGCGTGATATTAGCTGATTGAAGGTATTACTATTGTAGCTGAGCAAGGTGACCACCAGCGTTCGCGGCACCGGACATTGTCTTTAGAATTTCAGAATTTAATTTTGTATATTATTGGCCCTGTAGTTGTGTTCAGGTTTTCTTTAGATGCTCGTGACTTGTGACACCCCGGTCGGGTTATGTTGGGCTGTAAACAATGGTTATTATTGTCGTTAAGCTGTATTTATCTATTCATTTATGTTTAATAATTGTTAAAGAGACGATTTGGGTTAGTTGGCTGGCCTTGTCTTCACGAGAGGCGCCATCACGACCGGGTTAGGAAATTGGGTCGTGACAACAACTAGTTGTAATTTGTTTAATTAATGAAACTTTGTTATTTGTTTGCAAGATTACATGCCATTTTATTTGTTTGTTTTTAATGTGTGGCAATTAAAACAAGTATGACACACTATGAGAAATGATTTTATAAAATATTAGTTGAACATTTAGTTGTAGATGATGAATGGAAACGTAGTAACCTTTCGATTCTATACTAAGTGTAAAATTAATATTTTATTTAATTGATTTGCCTAAGTGTGTATATCACATGCGAGAATGATGAGTAATAAATACACTTGCATTATTGTTTCATTTAAGAGACTATGGCATCAAAAACTATCATTGCTGACTTAAACAAGGGTGACAAACTGAACGGTAAAAATTATGATATTTGGAGCCGTAAGATGTGGTATGTGCTGGAAGAGCAAGATGCTCTTGAAGCCATTAACCATGTCATGGTTTGCCCAGAGGAGGGTAACACTGCCCAACATAGGAGAGATCTTGAAGCTTACAATTCTTGGAAAAAGAAAGATGTCACTGCTCGTGGAATCATTGTAAGATCAGTTGTGGATGATTTCATTCATGAATGTGAACAATTCCCTACTGCTAATGCCATGTGGGCGCATTTAAGGGAGGCATATGGGGGTACGATTGTGACTCGCCTTCGTCAGCTGACAATCAAGTTTGACACATACAAAAAACGTCATTATCACAGTGTCAAGCAACATCTAAGGGTGATGTCAAATATGATTGCTCAACTCAAAAGTGCTGGCCATGTTCTCTCTGACGAGCAGCAGGTTCAGACAGTGATTCGGTCTCTTCCCAATAATTGGGAGCATCTGAAGGTTAACTTGACCCACAATGATAGCATCAAAACTTTTGCTGATGTTGCCCGTCATGTGGAGCTTGAAGACGAGCGGCTTGGTGCTGCTAAAGCTGTACCTAATGCCTTTGTGGCAGAATCAAGTAGTACAAAGAGATCAAGCTTCAAGCGCAAGAGAAACTGGAAAAATGACGGAAAGGGTAAGGAGACCAGAGAAGGATCCTCCAAGAAAAGAAACAAGCCAAATTCCAAGAAAGGAAAATGGTTCTTCAAGAAAAAAGACAAGAGCAAGATGAAGTGTTACAATTGCCAAGTTCCAGGGCATTTTGCTCGTGAGTGCACTGAGCCGAAAAAGGTAGCATGTCAAAACGCATCTCTTAGTGCTATATATGTTTCTAGCACTATTTTACTAACTGAATCTTATCTTGTGTGGATTGTAGACTCAGGGGCCACCGACCATGTGAGCCGCGATAGAGAAGCGTTTATAGAGTTTCGTCGAGTTCCACATGGATCAAAGCATGTATATGTGGGAAATAATGCAAAGCTTGAAGTCAAAGGGATAGGCACTTGCAGAATGGACATGCGTGGTGGCCGATCTTTGATATTGCATGACGTCCTATATGTTCCAGAGATTCGACGAAATTTAGTATCTGTGTCTGTTCTTCTAGATCTAGATTTCAATTTGAACTTTAGTCGCAGTAGTCTTAGAATTACTCAAGACAATGTTTTTTTATGGTTTTGGACATCGTTATGATGGTTCTATTGTGTTAGATTGTAATCCTTCTACGTATAACTATTATGTTGACCGTTGTGTTATGGCATGTTATTCAAGTAACAATGATGTTGATGTTATTACATGGCATGCAAGATTAGGTCACATAGGGCAGGATCGAATGAATATATTAGCTAAGGAAGGACATCTATGTCCTTTCTCTAAAATTGAAATGCCAACTTGTGAAAATTGTCTTGCTGGAAAGATTACACGTAAACCATTTGGAAAGGCTAAGAGAGCCGATTTTCCATTGCAATTAATTCATTCTGACATCTGTAGTCCAATGAATGTGAGGGCTAGGTCTGGTGCTTTATATTTCATTACGTTTATTGATGATTTCACGTACTTTGGTTATGTCTATTTGATTTCTCATAAATCTGAAGCACTTGAATGCTTTAAGAAATATATGAATGAAGTTGAGAATCAATTAGACAAAAGGATTAAGACCTTAAGAACCGATAGAGGGCGTGAATATCTTTCAAAAGAATTTGAAGGATTGTGCAATGAAAAGGGAATCACCAGACAGTTAACTATTCCATACACACCTCAACAAAATGGTGTAGCAGAAAGGAGGAATAGAACACTGCTGGACATGATAAGGTCCATGATGGCGCAGGCAAATTTACCTATCTCCTTTTGGGGAGATGCGTTATTGACTGCAACTTATATATTGAACAAAGTGCCTTCTAAATCAGTTTCTTCCACTCCTTATTAGCTATGGGCTAGTAATAAACCAAACTTAAAGGATTTACGTCCTTGGGGTTGTGCTGCTTATGTAAAAGATTCTTTTAGCAAGTTTGGTAAATTAGGTCCAAAAGGCAAGAAATGTATCTTTATAAGATATTCAGAACACTCCAAAGGGTATGTGTTCATTGGTGAATTAGAGGATGGAAGTGTTACTGAGATTGAATCGCAAGATGTTACATTTCTGGAAAATGATTTTCCAAAGAAGGGCGAGGTAAAGAATGGAGAGCCTCTTTATGAAATGTTGAACTCAGATAGTCAGCAAGTGTCTTCTGACACAGTTGATAATCAAATTGATCAAGATCTTATTCTTGATCCGAGTGGGAGTGGGAGTGGGAACTCCCAATCCCAAAATCCTTCTGACGAACCTGAATTTCAACTACGAAAGAGTGCCAGGAAAAATATACCCAAACGTACTTATGAAATTGAAGATTATATTTTCCTGGTATCTCCCACAGAAATGGATGAGCCAAAGTCTGTAACTGAGGCTTTATCGAGCCCTGGAAAAGATGAGTGGATGAAAGCAATGAAAGAAGAATTAGAGTCCATGAAAACCAACAAAGTCTGGGATCTAGTTGACCTTCCACCTGGGCATAGAGCCATTGGGAACAAATGGGTTCTCAAAGTTAAACACAAAGCGGATGGGTCAATAGAAAGATACAAGGCACGATTGGTGGCAAAAGGCTTTACTCAAGAAGCCGGAATAGATTATGAGGAATCATTTTCACCAGTTGTGAAGTTTACCTCAATTCGCTTACTTTTGGCCATTGTTGCACGTTTTGATTTGGAATTACATCAAATGGACGTGAAGACAGCTTTTCTCAATGGAGAAGTGAACGAAGAAATCTACATGGAACAACCTGTAGGCTTCATCGTTAAAGCCCAGGAAAAGAAGGTCTGTAAATTGAAAAGATCTATTTATGGTCTGAAGCAATCTTCAAGGCAATGGTATTTGAGAATTCACAAAGAGGTGATCTCATATGATTTCACCATGATCAATGAATACCATTGCATTTATGAGAGAAGTCCAATGGGATGTTTGTAATTCTTTCTCTTTATGTGGACGATATTTTATTGGCCGAAAACAATTTGGAGTATTTGAAACTATCAAGTCATGGCTTTCAAAGTCATTTGACATGAAAGATATGGGCGAGGCAGACGTATATCCTTGGAGCTATGATCCAAAGAGAACCGTTCTA
>NW_017672424.1:45553-50843 GCF_001879085.1 Nicotiana attenuata | reverse complement strand
AAAGTTTCACTTTTATTCTTTCCCGTCGTGCGATTTTGTTCTCTCAGTGCTAAATTGAAACCTCTACTCTTGTCCTCTCGTGAATGGTGAGGTCATGTACCGCTTCTTCAGCCGAGCAGCAGCGGACCGGTGTTAGATCAGCTACGTCTTCGGAGGCTCGTGGAGGTAAAGGTATTAGAGGTGAAGGTAAAGGTATTAGAGGTGGAGGTGCAGGTACTGTTCTGGTTTGTGGTAGAGAAGCTTCAGTTTTATTTTGCGCCGCATCTAGTCATGCCTAGTGATTTATTGAGTGTTCCTGTTTATGTGTCTGCACCGGTGGGTGATTCTATTGTGGTCGATCGAGCCCATCGTTCTTGTATTGGGGTGATGGGAGGCCTTGAGACTCGAGTAGATTTGTTGCTGTTGGACATGGTTGACTTCGACATTATATTGAGGATGGACTGGTTATCGCCTTACCATGCTATTTTGGACTGCCATGCCAAGACTGTGACCTTAGCTTTACCGGGTATGCCTCGTTTAGAGTGGAGAGGGACCCCAGGTCATTCTACCCGCCGGAGCTGAAAGAGTTAAAAGAACAGTTGCAAGATTTGCTTGAGAGGGGCTTCATTAGGTCCAGTGTTTCGCCTTGGGGTGCGCCGGTATTGTTGTTAACAAGGAGAATGGATCAATGAGAATGAGTATTGATTACCGGCAGTTGAACAAGGTTACAATCAAGAATAAGTATCCGCTTCCGAGTATTGGTGATTGGTTTGATTAGCTTCAGGGTGCCAAGGTATTTCAGAGATAGACTTGAGATCTGGCTACCATCAGTTGAGGATTAGGGCATCCGATGACCCTAAGACAGCCTTCCGCACTCGGTATGGGCATTATGAGTTCTTGGTTATGTCATTTGGGTTGACAAATGCCCCGACAGCTTTCATGGACTTGATGAACCGAGTGTTCAGGACTTATTCGGATTCATTCGTGATAGTGTTCATTGATGATATATTGATATACTCCCGCAGCCAGGAGGGGGCAGGAGCAGCATCTCAGAGTGGTTCTTCAGACTCTGAAGGATAGTCAGCTATATGCAAAGTTTTCGAAGTATGAGATTTGGTCGAGTTCAGTTGCATTCCTGGGTCATGTCGTATAAGCAGAGGGTATTCAGGTTGACCAGAAGAAGATTGAGGCAGTCAAGAACTGGCCTAGATCATCATCAGCTACAGAGATTCGGAGTTTCTTGGGATTGGCAGGCTACTATCGTCGGTTCGTGGAGGGGTTCTCATCTATTGCAGCCCCGATGATCAGGTTGACCCAGAAGGGTGCCCAGTTCAGATGGTCGGATGAGTGTGAGGCGAGGTTTCAGAAGCTCAAGACAGCTCTGACTACGGCACCGGTATTGGTTTTGCCCACAGGCTCAGGGCCTTATACAGTTTATTGTGACGCTTCCCGTATTGGGCTTGGTGCAGTATTGATGCAGGATGGCAGAGTCATTGCCTATGCTTCGAGGCAGTTGAAGATCCATGAGAAGAATTATCCGGTTCATGATCTAGAGTTGGCAGCCATTGTTCATGCTTTGAAGATTTGGAGGCATTACCTGTATGGTGTGACGTGTGAGGTGTACACTGATCACAAGAGTTTTCAGTACTTGTTCAAGCAAAAGGAGTTGAATTTGAGGCAGAGGAGATGGTTGGAGTAATTGAAAGATTATGATGTTACTATTTTGTATCACCCGGGGAGAGCCAATGTGGTGGCCGATGCATTGAGTAGGAAGTCCGCTAGCATGGGTAGTCTAGCTTATATTCAGGTCAGCCAGAGACCGCTTGCTTTGGATATTCAGGCCTTGGCCAATCAATTTGTGAGATTGGATATTTCTGAGCCTAGCAGAGTGTTGGCTTGCACGGTCGCTCGTCCCTCATTATTGGAGCGTATCCGTGATCGGCAGTTTGATGATCCCCATTTGTGTGTCCTGAGAGACACGATGCAGCGTGGAGTGCCATGAAGGTGACCTTAGATAGCGATGGTGTTTTGAGATTGCAGGGGCGAGTTTGTGTGCCTAATGTTGATGGGATTCGAGAGTTGATCTTAGCGGAGGCCCGTAGTTCTCGGTACTCTATTCACCCGGGCGCCGCGAAGATGTATCAGGACTTGCGGCAGCATTATTGGTGGCGTAGGATGAAGAAGGATATTGTTGCATATGTGGCTCGATGTTTGAACTGTCAGCAGGTTAAGTACGAGCATCAGAGGCCTGGTGGAGTGTTTCAGAGGATTGAGCTTCCCGAGTGGACGTGGGAAAGGATTACCATGGATTTCGTTACCGGACTTCCGTTGACTCGGAAGAAGTTCGAAGCGATATGGGTTATTGTTGATAGGCTGACCAAGTCAGCACATTTTATTCCTGTGGCAGTCTCCTATTCATCCGAGAGGTTAGCTGAGATTTATATTTGGGAGATTGTTCGCCTTCATGGTGTGCCGGTATCTATCATTTCGGACAGGGGTACGCAGTTTACCTCGCGTTTCTGGGGTGCAGTTCAGAGAGAGTTGGGCACACGGGTTGAGCTGAGCACAGCGTTTCATCCTCAGACGGACGGTCAGTCCGAGCGGACTATTCAGATTTTGGAGGATATGCTCCGAACTTGTGTTATCGACTTTGGAGGTTCGTGGGACCAGTTTTTGCCTATAGCAGAGTTTGCCTACAAGAACAGCTACCAGTCCAGCATCCAGATGGCTCCATATGAGGCGTTGTATGGTAGGCGGTGTCGGTCTCCGATTGGAGGGTTCGAGCCGGGAGAGGCTCGGTTGATAGGTACAAATTTAGTTCAGGAGGCCTTGGAGAAGGTCAAGGTCATTCAGGACAGACTTCGTTCAGCTCAGTCTAGGAAAAAAAGCTATGCAGATCGTAAGGTTCGAGATGTAGCTTTCATGGTTAGTGAGCGGGTATTGCTCCGGGTGTCGCCTATGAAGGACGTGATGAGGTTCGGAAAGAAGGGCAAGCTTAGCCCTAGGTACATTGGTCCGTTTGAGATTCTTGATCGAGTGGGAGAGGTGGATTATAGACTTGCATTGCCACCTAGCTTATCAGCCGTGCACCCAGTTTTTCATGTGTCTATGCTTCGGAGGTATCACGGCGATCCTACCCATGTATTAGACTTCAGCACTGTCCAGTTGGACAAAGATTTATCTTAAGAGGAGGAGCCGGTAGCCATTCTAGACCGGCAGGTCCGTCAGTTGAGATCTAGGAGTTTTCCCTCTGTTCGTGTTCAGTGGAGAGGTCAGACCCCTGAGGCCTCGACCTGAGAGTCCGAGTTCGATATGCAGAGCCGTTATCCACATCTGTTCCCCGACTCAGGTACTTCTTTCTTTTGTCCGTTCGAGGACGAACGGTTGTTTTAGAGGTGGAGGATGTGACGACCCAAAGGGTCATCACCTATTTCCTCATCCATTCCGTGCTTTCGAGGCCTTAAAAACCTCATTTTTTTTACTTGCCTCGATTTGCGTGCGCAGTCCAGGCGCGTAGTCGGAAAGCTGTTATGTTGAAATATGTGAATTCCGTGAAAATTTTGAAGAATTTTGATATTAATATGATTATAGTTGATTTTGGTCAACATTTTTGGTAAACGGACCCGGACCCGAGATTGCACGGTCCCGGAAGGTCCGTAGAAAAAATATGGGACTCGGGCATGTGCCCGGAATCGAATTCCGAGGCCTAGAGCCCGAGATATGAATTTTTCCGTGAAATTGTTTTTCTGAAATTATTAAGGAAAATGGAAATGAAAATTGATTAAAACACTATAGTATCGGGCTCGTATTTTGGTTCCGACGCCCGGTACAAGTCTTAAATATGTGTTAAGCGCTTTCTGTAAAGTTTGGTCGAAATCGGACGTCGTTTGACGTGTTTCGGACTATAAGTTCCAAGTTTGAAAGTTTATGAAGTTTAGAAGAAAAATCATGTGTTTTGAGGCTTGATTCAATGATTTTGATGTTATTTTGGCGATTTGATCGCACGAGCAAGTCCGTAGGATGTTTTTGAGGTTGTATGCATGTTTGGTTTGGAGCCCCGAGGGCTCGGGTGAGTTTTGGATAGGCATCGGATTGCATTTCTCATGTTTTAAAAATCTGGTATGCTGGCTTCTGCAATTTTCGCAAATTCGAAAGGAAGACTCGCAATTGCGAGCTCGCAAATGCGAGCATTGCTTCGCAATTGCGAAGTCTGGGAAAATGGGGCACTGTCGCAAATGCGATCAACACTTCGCAAATGCGAAGTCTGGGGAAAAGGCTTGGGATCGCAAATGCGATCCATTGGCTTGCAAATGCGAGGTGGCCCTGGTCGCAAATGCGATCGAATGTTCGCAAAAGCGAACCTGGCCACCAGACATGGGTTCGCAAATGCGAACTAAGAATGTCGCAATTCCCAGCCCTGTCTTGTTCGCAATTGCGAACCATGGTTCGCAATTCCCATATCCGAGGCCCAGCAAATTTTATACTTAGTCGAATTTTCATCACTTTTCACCATTCTTTCAAAACCCAAACACCATAGGCGATTTTTCAAGAGCAAACTTCATCCCAAATCATTTGTAAGTTGATTTTTACTCAATTCTTTCAACTTTTAACATCATTAAACATGTTTTCCACTTGAAATCAAGGATTTTCATGGTTGAAATTGGGATTTTTGGGTAGAACCTAGGTTTTCTATAAATTAGGGAGTTGGACCTCGATTAGAGGTCCGATTTCAAAACAAATTACATATTTGAACTCGTGGGGGAATGGGTAACCGAATTTTGGTCCAAACCTCGATTTTGACCACGTGGGCCCGGGGGCATTTTGGAAATTTTGAAAAAAACTTGGGAAAATCATTTTTATGCCTTCAAACTAATTCATATAGTGTTTATTAAAGTAATTGAACAATTTGTGATTAGATTCGAGCTAATCGGAGGTGGAACCACGAGGTAAAGCGATAGTTGAGGATTAAGTGGATTTCAAGGCTTTGAGGTAAGTGTTTGGTTTAACCCTAGCTTGAGGGAATAGGAGTTGAGTCTTGTTGCTAACTGCTATGTGATCGAGTATGATGTATAGGCATGGTGACGAGTATCTATACATTGGTGTCTAGCATGACCGTGAGTCCTTATAATGTGATTATCATGAACTGATTGTGAATTCCATGTTTATTAGAGTAATTCCATATATTGTGAATAACATGTGAATGGTGATATGATAATTTGATCCCTAGGAGCATTGGCTCGAATTGTGATACGAATATTGAAAGTATATGAAATGACTTGATTCATTGAGGAGCTGGCTCAGTTGTAGACGA
>NW_017672424.1:30069-44508 GCF_001879085.1 Nicotiana attenuata | reverse complement strand
CACAGGTCCAGGTTTTGAGGAGCAGCAGCAGCAGTAGTTCGGGAGCAGACTTTCCTAGTCACGAGACTGAGGTAGTCTTGCAGGCGTCCGCAGGCCCGGTGTCTCTTCTTTATGTTTCCTTTTGACTGTTGCCTCATTGTTTTCAAGACAGAAAGCTGTTATATTTCTTTCAGACCTTTGTATTTAGTTTATTCTTAGTGGTTCGTGAGTAACGTGACACCAAATCTTGGGTAGAGGCTATTGTTGACTATTCCGCGTTTTGATTCAGACTTATAAATTAGATTTCCGCTATTATTATTATTAAATTCCATATTTCTTATTGATGCTTTAGATTGTTAATAGATTTATTTATTAACGAAAGGTAAATAAGTTGGCTTGCCTAGCTACCACGAGTAGGCGCCATCACGATCCCGATGGTGGGAAATCCGGGTCGTGACACCAAGTCTCGTTACTCCATCAACCCAAACCTGAGCATTCATAGTCTGATTGCCTTTCCTCCGCCGGAACTAAATGTTGAACATCTAAGTCGTGACCTGAGAAATCCTCATATCAAGTCATTTACTGCTGCGATCCATAAATAAGCACCCTACCATTACACCAACTCTATGCGATAGCAACGCATGAATAATCAAAACAATCAATGCCAAATCTCAAAACCATAGGCAATACTGATACTGAGCTGAAACGACGGAACATCCTTCCGCAAGGCGACGATAATAGCCCAATCAATTACGCAGGGAGAAATATCCTGCACCACATCTGTAGTACCATTACAATTCCTCGATTCCCAATTGATAGCCAGCGCTCCACGTCGCATAAGACTGAATAGGAAGAAATAAAGGCATAAGCCTCAAAGGAATCAAACCGCACGATGAGGAATCAAGAAGGGAAGTTCTCCTAACAGCCCTGTAGCCTCTCGAATATAAGTACAGACGTCTCTGTACCGATCCACAAGACTCTACTAGACTTGCTCATGACTCGTGAGACCTAAGTGAACCTAGTGCTCTAATACCATGTTATCACGACCCAAAGTCTGTTAAAGGTCATGATGGCGCCTATCACCGCTATCAGGCAAGCCAACAATAAATGATTAACTTAATTACTCATTTTAGTATTTTTGAAAT
Organism: Nicotiana attenuata; assembly: GCF_001879085.1. Classification (NCBI taxonomy): domain Eukaryota; kingdom Viridiplantae; phylum Streptophyta; class Magnoliopsida; order Solanales; family Solanaceae; genus Nicotiana; species Nicotiana attenuata. Next base: position 43,384 of record NW_017672424.1, on the reverse strand, counting down.
CATAATTTCCTTCAATTAAATAGTAAGAGATAAAATTTACAGAGTAAATGACAATATTTTCACAACTGCAATACCGATGAACCCATAATCATGCCCAAACCCCGGTGTCACAAGTGCATGAGCATCAACTAGGAAATATAGTAAAATACAACATCTGTCTGGAATACAAATTAGACAGGACAATGAAAATAACTCCGATGGAGACTCTTTGTGTTGCGAATTCGCAACGTGGGATGCAACTAACCTGAGTCCCCGCAATAGCTGTGCCTCTGCGCCCACAAGACCACTAGACATATATGTACCTGCACAAAATGTGCAGCAAGTGTACTATGAGTACGTAAATCAAGGCGTACCCAGTAAGTATCTAGTCTAACCTCGAAGAAGTAGTGACGAGGGGTCGACTCCGACACTTACTATGGGCTAACCAAAATGTTTTGATATTATAATTAAGCATGGATTACATAATATAGCTGAAAACTCAATAGCCAGGAATAATAACCAATCCTTTTACTACTAGAAATTCCTAAATTTATTTTCATTATTTAACAATTTATATCTCTTGCCAATGAAGCAATGTCAATTATTATTTGTTCCAAAGAGTTATCATGCGCAATTCATGCCGAGGTCGTACGGCCTGATCCAACATAAAATATTTAAATTGTGCACTGTCAAGAGTCGAACGGCACAAATCATAGATGCATCTATCTGCTACCGAGGCGTTCGGCCCGCTCCAGAAGAAGAGAAAATACATTAAAACAACCAATTTAAATTTTATTAAGGGGGAAATATTCAAAGAAATACCAATTCTCATTAACGGTCAAGTAACCAGAAGCTTAACCTTTTACAATTCCTTTATCAAGTTTCAATATGATTTAAGCAATTACACTAACAAGTAGGGTGCAAACATCGTAATTATAACATGATTTGGGTCCTAGACTACCCGGACATACGCATAATTGGTAGCTATGTATGGACTCTCGTCACGTGCGTACGTAGCCCCCAGATATAGAAGCGCATATTAAATCAATTCACTTATGGGGTTTATTCCCTCTTACAAGGTTAGAAAAGAGACTTACCTCGCTCCGAAGTCCCATAACCGGCTCCGACGCCACTCTAACACCTTAAACCAAGGCTTGATGGTCCAAAACTACGCAACCAATGTGCAAACCAATCAAAACGTGTTCTAATACCCATAATTAATCAATTTAAACAATTCCCAACTCCGCTCGAAAAGCCGATAAAATCAACGTGCCCGATTTCGAAAATTTTCGAAGATAAATATTACCCATAACCTCACGAACTCAAATACATAATTTATTCTCAATTCCATGCCCAAATTCGTGGTCAAGATCCAAAATACCAATTTCTAGGTTTTCCACCAAAATCCCAAATTTCCACAAATTTCCATGATTTTCCCTGTTAATATCTATGTATTATCCAAGTATTTAATTTGCAATAATTGGAAATCACTTACCTTGACATAGATGATGAAAATCTCCCCTTGAAGCCTCTCCAAAACCGCCCAAACCAAGAGAGAAATGAGTGAAATGAGCAAAATCCCGATTTAAAATTGTCCGCCCAAGTTCGCATTTGCGAATTAACAGTGTTCGCAATTGCGATGAACAGTGTTCGCAGTTGCGAATGAACAGTACCTCACTAGAAACCAGCAAGCCCAAACTTCTCCGAAATGATCCAAATCACCCCGAAACTCATCCAGAACCTCCCGGACACAAACCATATATGAATTTCAATCATAAAACACGCTACGGACCTGCTCGCGCACTCAAAACACTGAAAAGAGGTCGTCTTGACCCGATTTTGACCATGGTCAAACTCCAAATTTCTTAACTTCACTAGTCCCTCAACCAATGATCCAAAATACACCCAAGCCCCTCGGGACCCCGTCAAATCATACCAACAAGTCCCAAAATATGATACGAACTTAGTCGAGGTCTCAAATCACATCAAACAACGCCGAAACGATGAATCGCGTCTCAAATCGAATTAAGAGTTATGAAATTTCCAAATTCTATAATTTGTGCCGAAGCGTGTCAAATCAATCCAGAATGACTTCAAATTTTGCACACAAGTCATAAATGACATTACGGACCTATTCCCACATCCGAAAACAGAATCCGGCCACGATATCAAAAAGTCCACTCCTGGTCAAACTTCGCAAAAACATTCAATTTCCAACTTTCGCCAAATGACCCCGAAATGACCTACGGGCCTCCAAATCCACATCCGGACACGCTCCTAAGAACAGAATCACCATACGGAGCCATTCCCAGGCTCAAAATCCCAAACGGACATCGATAGCATCAAAATCCACTTCAACCTAAACTTATGAATTTCATCCACAATGCCAACTTTCCACAATAAGCATCGAAACGCTCCCGGTCATCCAAAACCCGATCCGAACATACGCCCAAGTCCAAAATCATCATACAAACCTATTGGAACCTTCAAATCCCGATTCCGAGTTCGACTACTCAAAAGTCAACCCTTAGTCAATTTTTTCAACTTTAAGCTTTCGAAATTAGAATTTTTCATTCGAATCAACTCTGAACTTCTCGAAATTCAATTCTGACCACACGTACATGTCATAATACATGAAATGAAGCTACTCAAGGTCTCAAACTGCAGAATGACGCACTAGAGCTCAAAACAACCGGCCGGATTGTTACAGGCACGAACCATAGATGCATCTATTCTACTGCCGAGGCGTTCAGCCCCCTCCAAAAGAAGAGAGGATATTTTATGAACATCCTATTTAAAAGCTATCACAAGGATAATACACAAGGAAGCACAATTTCGATTGACGGTTAAGTAACCCGCCAAAACTCAAGTAAGTGAAATTCGATGTTTTACAAATTCTCTATCAAGTTCCAATATAATTTAGGCATTTTAATTAACACGTAGGGTGCAAACATTATAAGTATTTCATGATTTGGGTCCTAAACTACCCGGACATAAGTATAATTAGTTGCTACGCACGAACTCTCATCACCTCTTGCGTACAAAGACCCCACATATAGAAGCAAATAGAAATTTAAATCACATATGGGCAAATTCTCTCTTACAAGGTTAGGCAAGAGACTTACCTCGTCTCAAAGCTCACTTTTCGGCCCACAATTCGTTCTAAAGCCTCAACTCGGTGCCGAACAATCCGAAACTAGTCAAATGTTAAATAAATTAATCAATACATGTTCAAAAGTTCATAAATTAACTATTAGGGTAATTACCCACCCCAAATTGGAAGTTTACTAAAATCACCCCCGAGCCTACGTGCCCAGATTCCGAAACTTTTTGAAGATAAGTGTTACATATAACCTCACAAACTCAAATATATTATTTTCGCCCAATTCCATGATCATTTTCGTGGTTAAATCCCATTTTGATCAAAACCTAGGTTTTTCAACTAAACCCATAATTTTCACAATTTTACGTGTTAAAATTTATCCATAATCTATGTATTTCACTTACATTGGATAGAAATTACTTACCTCCAATAGCTAGGTGAAAACCATCTCTAAGAGCTCCAAAAATCACCCCAGGAATGCAATAACTGAACCCAAAATGGCTTAAGTCCCGACTTAAAAGAAGATTCTGCCTCCAGAGATTTCCGCTTCTGTGGAAAACGGTTGCTTCTGCAGCGCCGCACCTGCGAAAAATCCATCGCAGGTGCGGTCCTAGCCTAGGCCTCCTGATCTCGCTTCTGCGGACGGTCTCCTACTTTTGTGGACCCGCTTCTGCGGACCCGCTTCTACGGAAGATGCGTCGCATTTGCAGTCCAGGCCTGGCCAGCATCATCTCGCATCTGTGGCCCTTTAATCGCAGAAGCGAGGCCGTTTCTGTGGTAGTTCCACTGCTTCTGCGGGCTACTGACCACTCGCCCATAACCGCATCTGCATCCAAAAGCTCGCTCCTGCGAGCTCGCACCTGCGGCCCAAATCTCGCTGGTGCGGACGCAGGAGAACTGGTGCACCAACAGCCCCTTTCAAGTTCAGACTTGATCCGCGCCTCGTCCGAAAAGTACCTAAGGCCCCCGGGGCCTCGCCCAAGCATACCAACAAGTTCGTAAACATAAAACAGACTCGCTCGCACCCTCGCACGCGAAAAAACATTAAAACTAAGTGTCATAACCCAAACCAATAGAATCAACTTATGAACTTCAAATTCTTCTAACTTACTCCGAATGCGCCGAATCATACTTAAACTACTCGGAACGACACCGAGTTTTGCGTGGAAGTCTTAAATCACCATACAGAACATTCTCGAACTTGAATTTCAAACGGACCTCGATAGCACCAAAACCTACTCCAAACCAAATTTAAAGACCTTTAAAACCTTCAATGCGCCAACTTTCAACTTTATGCGCCGAAACGCTCCCAGGTCATCCAAAATCCGATCCGAACATATGCCCAAGTCCAAATTCATCATCGAACCTATTGAAACTGTCAAATCCCGATTTCGAGGTCGTTTACTAGAAATGTTGACCCAAGTTAAACTAAACCTTTTAAAGCCAATATTAAGGAACTAAGTGTTCCGATTTCAACCCGAACCCTTCTAAGCCCAAACTAACCGTCCCCGCGAGTCATAAAATAGTAAAAGCACATACGGGGAGTCTTATTTAGGGGAACGGGGTTTCAGAAAGTAAAACGATCGATCGGATCGTTACAGAGTTCGTGAGGTTATGAGTTGCAATTATCTTTAAAAAAATTCGGAATCCGGGCACATGGGCCCGGGGGTGTATTTTTTGAATCTTCCGATTTGGGTTGGGTAATTACCCTAATAGTTAAATTATGAACTTTTGAGTATATATTGATTAATTTATATGTTATTTTGCTAGTTTCGGGTTGTTTGGCACCAAGTTGAGGATTTAGAGCGGATTTGTGGACCGGAAGTGAGCTTGAGAATGAGGTAAGTCTCTTGCCTAATCTTGTAAGAGAGAAATCATTCCTTTAGGTGTATTTTTGTTGTGCATTACTTATGCGGGGAGCTACGTGCGCACTAGGTGACGGGAGTCCGTGTGTGACTATATTCCATGAGATATCCGGATAGTCTCAGATTCACATCATGCTTTAATTGTACTGTCATGTTGTTATGCATATTAATTATCTTAAATAGAGCTGAATTAGAGATTTCAAAGTCGAAATTTAGATTTATTATTTTGGGGAAGAATTGAAGAATACTTAATAACTCAGAGAAATCCATGTCCTCTCGCGTCGCAAGTACTTCTGCGAGCAAGGTAAACTTCTCTACTCTCATGGGAGCGGTCCGTTCTCCTAGGCAGTATAATAGATGCATCTATGGTTTGTGTCGTTCGACCCTCGACAGTACACACAGTATTTTTGGATCGGGTCGTATAACCTCGGCATAAATCGTGCGGGATAATACTCGGAGCTCGATTACACTTGATATATGTTATGGCTTGAAAGGTTATAATTTATTTAATGACCAAATTTTATTTGGAACTAGTATGTGTTAGATAAGGGTTTCTGGAATTTGCTATCAATTAAAGAATCATTTATTCGCTGCTTGCTATTATGTTATTTTTATTATTCACATATTCCGTGCATGTTTAGCATTCCTATATTTTATTATTGGCCCATAGTAATTGTCGATATCGATCCCTCCTCACTACTTCTTCGAGGTTAGACTGGATACTTACTGGGTACATGTTGTTTATGTACTCACGCTACACTTCTGCACTAATCGTGCAGGATTTGAGGCAGGTGCATCTGGTGTCCATTCAGGCGCGCACCCTCGTTACCCCGAGGCTTAGTAGTGAGCTGCTTTCTGAGTCCGTTCTACAGCACCCGGAGTCTCTCTTTTCGTATTTACTTTCTGTCAACTCTATTTCAGACAGTAGCTTAGTGTTTTTTATATTCTTCTAGTGGCTCATACTCTTGTGACACCAGGTCTTGGAAACATGCTAGTAGACTTTATGGTTTTTGAGCATTTATTTCACTGCATTTGCTCTTTCAATAGTTTTCGCTTTACTTTATCAAATTTTCCACTTCTTATTTTCTTAATAAATAAACTTCAAATTAATTTGAAATTATTAAATCGAACAATTGCATGCTTAGTTCACTATTAGCTCGCCTAGCGGCGGCGTTGGGCGTCATCACGACCTGTAGGAGAAATGGGTCGTGACATAATCATAATTTAAAATTTATAATATTTTGAACCTAACGACCACTAAGAGATTGCACAGTCCTATTGTTTCTTGAAATGAATGGCATATGCAACTACCGAAAAAGATCCTATATAAATAAACTCAATTTTAATGTAACTAATTTTTGGCACCTGCATTGCACGTGTGTTTTAAGTTATTTAATGTAAAACTTTTAATAAGTATATCAAATTATTAATTAAAATATTTATAAGTAAAACAAAAAATTTCAACTAAAATACAAAAGCAAAACTATAAGGTCATTACATCTATACAGCATACAATTTTTATTTTTATTTACTGTAACCACTATATTTCAATGGCAAAGGTATTCTCCTTGCTTAGTTCCTTTAGAAACTACTTTAATTTTTCCTACATTATCGAAATTTCATAAGAGATTAATGTATTTTCAAGTTGAAACATAATATTTTCTTGCTTATAATTGGCAAAGCAAAAATGAAAAAAATTGTGAGCGCCATAAAATTTAATATAACTAACATAGATAAAAGGAGAATAGAAAGAAGAATGCAGCTTCCTAGTCTAAGGCATAAAGTGGTGAAGAATTTCTTTGTTGCTCCATGAATGCCTCTTTGGCCTGTTGCTATGACATAATTGTCAGGGAATGGGTTGTATGTCACACGCTCTTTTGGTTATCTAGCACATATAACAGATCGATCTGTATTAGGTAGATATTAAGATAGGTTTTATTTTATGTTTGGGAGGTTAGATTTGTGCCCCCCTCCTGTTGTATTTTACTTTGATTATCAATAAAAAAAGGTCGGAGTCAATGCCAAATCCCCTATTACCACCAGAGGTGAAAGCCTGGGTGGATGGATTAATTAAAAAAATATAAATAAAAAATTTAAAGAAAAGTAAAAACATACTCTCTAAGTTATTTCTTTGACTTAACACCTTAACTCCCATATGCCATTGGTAAAAGCTAAAATTGAAAAGATTAAGTTGATCAAGACTCTTTCAATCTGGGTCCGATCCCTAGATCCACTTCAGTAGCACTAAGATTAAGATCGACATACTTTCCCCTAACAAAAATTAACTAGAATATATATACCACTCTTTAGATTTAACTATGTTAATGACTTACCTTTATGAGAGGGACCACTCCTTAAACTGATTTTTTTTTTTCGTGAATTTTGATAAAATGGGGTGTACATAATATTGTTGTAATCCATAAAGATTTCAAATAAAAAGAAAATAGTAAGAAAGAAAGTATGGTCAAAAAAAAGATTATTGTGCCTTATATCATGAGATTGAACTACTTGCAAAATACATCCATCATGGAAATACTAAGAGGTCATTTGTTTATTGGAGTTTAGGATATTAATCTCAATATAAACTTTAGGACTATATTTATCCTATGTTAATTACAAGTGTTAGCTAAATCGGTATGAATTTTATACCAAATTTTTAATATTAGCTATCTCATATTGGATTTGGGTTTTAATCTTGAAATCATAATCTTAATTTCGAGATTATAACATTTTGAACCAAACGACTCCTAGGAGCTTACATAATCATATCTTTTCTTCAAATGAAAACATTTACAACAATTAAAAAAATCATACATAAGAAAAATTCTATTTTAATATAACTAGTATTTTGCATGTGCACTGCACGTGAATTTCGATTAGTTCAATATAAAGTTTTGAATAATAATATAAGATTATTAATTAAAATATGTATAAGTAAATGAAGTTTCTTTCAACAAAATGTAAAAGAGAAACTGTAGGGTCTCTATATCTATACAGGGTATAATTTTTATTTATTATAATCACTAAATTTCGATAACAAAAGTTCTTTAGATAAGAATTAACTTCTTTCCTCAAAAAGACATTTTCCTTGCTTAGTTCCTTTAGAAAGCACTTTAGTGTTTTCCCTCATTATCGAAATTTCATAAGAGATTATTGCATTTTCAAGTTGAAGCTATCATTTTCTCGCTTATAGTTGTCAAAGCAAAAATGAATTGTGAGCGCCATTAAATTTAAGATAACTACCATAGATAAAGGGAGAATAGAAAAGAAGAAATACATAAACAACATGTTCCCAGTAAGTATTCAGTCTAATTTCGAAGAAGTAGTGACGAAGGGTCGACTTTGACACTTATTATGGGCTAACAATAACATGTCAAAATTATAATTAAGCATGGATTACATGAATAATAGTGAAAACTCAATGACAGGAAACAGTAAATAATCCATTTCACAAATATTAAGTCCCGATTTCATTTTTCATAATTTAGCAATTTATATCTCAAGCCAATGAAGCAATATCAATTATAATTGGTTCCAAAGATTTATCATGCGCAAATTATGCCGAGGTCATACGCCCGATCCAACATAATAATATTTAAACTGTGCATTGTCGAGGGTCGAACGGCACGGACCATAGATGCATCTATCTGCTACCGAGGCGTTTGGCCCACTCCACATATACAAAATACTTTAAAGAAACACAAAGATTCAATAACAGTCAAGTGTTCCATTCACAAGTTCAAGTAAGTGAAATTTAACCTTTTACAATTCTTTTATCAATTTTCAATATGAATTAAACAATTAAATTAACAAGTAGGGGTGCAACTATTGCAAGTATAACATGATATGGGTCCTAGACTACCCGGACAATAGCATAATTAGTAGCTACGTACAGACTCTTATCACCTCGTACGTACACAGCCCCCCACAAATAGAAACAAATATTAATTAATTAACCTATGGGGTTAATTCTCTGTTATAAGATTAGAAAAGAGACTTACCTCGTCTCAAAGCCTTTCCGGTCCAAGATTGTGCTCAAACCCAAATTTGGTGCCAAACGACTCGAAACTAGTCAAATATTATACAAAATAATCAATATATGCTCAAAAGTTCATATCCTAACTATCAAAGTGATTTCCCAAGCCTATTTGAAGAATTCCTAAAATTCACCCCCGGGCCATGTGCCTGGACTCCGAAAAATTTTGAAGAAAGTTGTTACCCATAACCTCATGGACTCAAATATATGATTTTTACTAAATTCCATAACCAATTTTCTTGGTCAAATCCCATTTTTATCCAAAATCTAGGTTTTTCATTTAAACCCTTAATTTCACCAACTTTTACATGTTAATCTACCTATAATCTATGTATTTAACTCATGTTGTGTAGAAATTACTTACCTCAAAGTGCTAGGTGAAAACCCTCTTCCAAAAGCTCCAAAAAAATGCCCAAGAGATGAAAGGAAATGAGCTAATTGGTCTAAGTCCCGCATTTAATAAGTTGTGTACAGGTCGCAGATGTCGCATTTACGACACCTGATTCGCAAATGTGAAGGTCGCAAATACGACAAACTCATCGCAAATGCGAACCTGGGCTCCCACTACCAAGGTCACAAATGCGACCAAGGTGTCGCAAAAGCGAACACTGTCAAGGTCGCATATGGGACCAAAGTGTCACAAATGCGAACACTGCCCAGCTCAGGCTCCTTTGCAATTGCGAAGCCTTCCTCACACGCAATGGCGAACAAATTCTCGCATTTGCGAGACATGCAACAGCTGCCAAGAAACACCAGAAAAACTGAAGTTTTTCTCATCCTCCCGAACGTCCGAAACTCACCCGAGCCCTCGAGGCTCCACACCAAATACCTACACAAGTCCAACAACATCATACAAACTTGCTCGAGGGATCGAAACACTGAAATAACGTAAAAAATCACGAATCGGAAGCCAAAACGCATGGATTAACTCATGAACTCAAAAACTTCTAAAAATACTTCCACGCGTCTGATTCCTATCAAATCAACTCGGAATGACGTCAAATTTTGCGTGCAAGTCTTAAATGATATTACGGAACTATTTCCGATCTTTTTCCATTTGAACCTCGGTATCACCAAAACCTTCTCCAAACCAATTAAAGAACTTCAAAAACCTTCAAAGAACTAACTTTCACTATTAGGCGCCGAAACGCTCCCGGGTCATCCAAAACCCGATCCGAGCATATGCCCAAGTTCGAAATCATCATAATACTGATTCCGAGGTTGTTTACTCAAAAAGTTTATCGAAGTCAAACTTAGCCTTCTAAGTCCAACTTAAGGAACCAAGTGTTCCGATTTCAACCCGAACTCTTTCAAATTCCGAACTAACCATCCCCGCAAGTCACAAAATAGTAAAAACATATATTTGGAGTACTATTTAAGAGAACGGGATTCTAAAAAGTAAAACAACCGGTCAGGTCATTACATAAATACTCAAAAATTATAAAGTCTACTTGTAGGTGTTTCGAGACCCGGTGTCAGAAGTGTATGAGCAACTAGTAGGATATACAAAACTCATAACTACTGTCTAAAATAAAGTAGACAGAAAATAGATGCAAAAGAGAGACTCTAGGTGCTACAGAAGCAGCTCACCACCAGGCCTCGGGGTAACGGGGGTGCACGCCGGTATGACTGGTAGATGCACCTTCCTCAGATCTTGCACGATTACTGGAGAAGTGTAGTGTGAGTACATAAACAACATGTACACAGTAAGTATCCAGTCTAACCTCGAAGAATTAGTGACGAGAGATCGACATCGACACTTATTCTGGGCTAATAATAAACTATTGAAATGCTAAATAGGAATAGAATATGTGAATAATAATATTAACACAATAGCAACAGTGACTAAATGATTCTTTAACTAATAGCAAATTCCAAAAGTCCCCACTAAGACATACTAATCCCAAATAGATTCCAAGTAAATAATTAAATAAACCTCTCAGTTTATGAAATATAATGTATCAAGTGTATTCGGGCTTCAAGCATTAACATGCACGATTTATGTCGAGGTCGTATGGCCCGATCCCAAATAAAGACTACACTGCCGAGAGTCGAGCGATACGAACCATAGATGCATCTATTCTACTGCCGAGGCGTTCGGCCCGCTTCACAAGAAGAGAGGATATGTTATGAACATCCGATTTAAAAGTTATTACAAGGCTAATACACAAATAAGCACAATTTCTATTAACGGTCAAGTAACCCGCCAAAAACTCAAGTAAGTGAAATTTGGTCCCTTACAAATCCTTTATCAAGTTTCAATATAATTTAGGCACTTTAATTAACAAGCAGGATGCGATATTATAAGTATTTCATGATTTGGGTCCTAAGCTACCCGTGCATAAGCATAATTAGTATCTATGCACGGACTCTTGTCACCTCGTGCGTACGTAGCCCCCACAATTAGAAGCAAATAGTAATTTAAATCACCTATGGGGTAAATTCCCTCTTACAAGGTTAGGCAAGAGACTTGCCTCCTCTCAAAGCTCACATTCCGTCCCACAAATTCATTCTAAAGCCTCAACTTGGTGCAGAACAATCCAAAACTAGTCAAATGTTATATAAATTAATCAATACATGTTCAAAAGTTCATAATTTAACTATTAGAGTAATTACCCAACCCAAATTAGAAGATTCCTAAAATTTATCCCCGGGCCCACGTGCGCGGATTTCGAAAATTTTCAAAGATAAATGTTACCTATAACCTCACGAACTCAAATATATAATTTTCACCCAATTCCATAATCGTTTTCGTGGTTAAATCCCATTTTTATCAAAACCTAGATTTTTCAACTAAACCCATAATTTTTATAATTTTTCATGTTAAAATATACCTATAATCTATGTATTTAACTTACATTGGATAGAAATTACTCACCTTCAATAGCTAGGTGAAAACTCCCCTCTAAAGAAGCTCCAAAATTACCCAAGAAGTGAAATAAATGAACCAAAATGGCCCAAGTCTCATCTTAAATAATCTCACTGCCCCAACGATTTTCGTTTCTGCAGAATATTGGCCGCTTGTGCGGACAAAGCCTCGCAGAAGCGGACCATGCCCAAGTCTACCCTTCCCGCTTCTATGGGAGATGTCTCGCTTCTGCGGCATGAACGTCGCACCTTTGCACCCTCCCGCTTCTGCGATCAACTTCCTCGCATATGCGCCTTCGCAGATGCGGTCCCTTCCCCGCTTCTGTGACCACTGGGCAGTCCACTCCATTTCGCTTCTGCAGTCGTTGGCTAGCTTCTGCAAGCTCGCACCTGCGGCTAGCTCCTCGCAGGTGCGATTGCACCAGAAGCTCTGCTGCTTCAGCCATTTTCTCCAAGTCCAAACGAGTTCCGTGCATCGTCCGAATGGCATCCGGGCCCCCGAGGCCTCGCCCTAACAGACCAACAAGTTCATAACCATAAAACGGATCTGCTCGACCTCTCGAAACAAGGAAAACAACACCTAAACTAAAAATCACGCTCCAAACCAAATCGAATCAACTTATGAACTTCAAGTTCTTTCAACTTACTCCGAACGCGCCGAATCATACTTAAACTACTCGGAATGACACCAAATTTTGCATGCAAGTCTTAAATTACCATACAGAACTATTCCCGAGCTCCGAATCCCAAACGGACCTCGATAACGACAAAACCTTCTCCAAACCAAATTTAAGAAACTTTAAAACCTTCAATGAGCCAACTTTTAACTTTATGCGCCGAAACGCTCCCGAGTCATCCAAAACCCAATCCGAACATAAGCCCAAGTCCAAAATCATCATACGAACCTATTGGGACCATCAAATTTCGATTTCGAGGTCGTTTACTAGAAATGTTGACCCAAGTCAAATTTAACCCTTTAAAGCCAATAATAAGGAACTAAGTGTTCCGATTTCAACACAAACCCTTCCAAACCCGAGCTAACCATCCCTGCAAGTCATGAAACAGTAAAAGCACATACAAGTAGTCTTATTTGGGGGAACGGAGTTCTAGAAATTAAAACGATCGGTCGAGTCGTTACAGAGAACTTCAAAAAAGAAACTATAAGGTTACTGCATCCATATTTAATAACCAAAATTATCGAATTGTAATTTCCTCAAATAGCCATTCTCCTCACATAGTTCCTTTAACAAACTTTTGTTTTTCCCTCAATATCGAAATTCTATAAGAGGTTAAGCGAAGCATATCATTTTTTCGCCTATAGTTAACAAAAAAAAAAAAAAAAAAAAAATGTGAGTACCAAAAAGGTTTAAGAGAACTACCGCAGATGCAGAAAAAATTGAAAGGAAACTTTAAGAAAAGTAAAACTTACTCTCTAAGTTTGTTTTTTTTTTTTTTTTTTTTTTT